>NC_089759.1:15049156-15111656 GCF_040412425.1 Macrobrachium rosenbergii
CAATCGAAATAACAAAACGACCGCCGCTGTACATTAACATTCAATTAATTATTAAAGAGACTAAATCGCTCATGCTAAGAGAATTAGGAATAAATAAGCTTTAAAGTTCGCACACGAGCAGTTTCCATGAATACTTAGAGATTAATCAGTTCTCCCTTTCCTGCCAGCGAGTCCATTACTGATCTTTTCGACCCTTCCTTGTTTGTTTCAGCTCCTGGCAGCCCTTTTAAAGGAAATTTGGCCCACTGGGGATCTTAAAAGAACCGTTTTGGTGCTGGCCGAGGCGATTAGGGTCTGATGTATATAGGGAGGTTCCGAGGCATTATTCATTGGCTTTGAATAGCCCTGCCGTACAATTCAACCCGCCTCTTCTACCAGATACTGAGAGAGAGAGAGAGAGAGAGAGAGAGAGAGAGAGTAGGATGGAATTTTAATAAATAAAATCAGAATCAAAACACTCATATATGAACGTACATACATCCCACATGCATGATGTTTATGTACAATGTCATTTGTCCTATTAGCAAAGTGAATTAGCGATGACAGCCAACAAGCTTCTCTTCAAAGGAGATAAATGAAATGATTCGATAAATACTAGATATAAAACCCTTGACCAAACCGATTAACCCATGTTTTCGTGATTTCATAAAATACCTGTGGTATTTTCAAGCTTGACACGCAAACACTGAAAAAATCGACCGAGTGGAGGCGGCATACAGTTCTTGAATATATATATATATATATATATATATATATATATATATATATATATATATATATATATATATATATATATATATATATATATATATATAATATATATATATGTGTGTGTGTAAATATAAATATATATATACATATATGTGTGTGTATGTATATATTAAGTAAGTATATATATATGTATATATATATATATATATCTTCTTCTTCTTCTTTTAACGTGCTTTTTTCCCATTTTTGTATGGGGTAAGCACGATGCCTTCTTTTGAAGGACTTTTGATTTGGCTTTGGGGTAGACCGTAGTCTCGATCGGCTGCCCTGCCTGACATCGCTTAGACCCCGGTAGCGTATGTTTCATGTATCATACCCGACCCAACGCCCTTTCTTCCCAGCAGCGAGAAGTTGTTGCGTGGGTAGGGCGAGAGTTCGAGACGTGTGAGATGTTTGTTATGTTTTTTTAGAAGGTGTTGTAATGGCTTTGTTTTGTGTGTGTATTTAGTCTGTAACACCCATTTGCTTTTTAAGCAAACCTATCCGTTGATTACATATATAATCCCGGGGTGTCTACACGGATAGCAAAGTGTCTGCCTCTCTGATCAGTCGGCTGCGGATTTGAACCCGCGCCACAGACCTCTACGAAGTCCGAAGCTGCTGCTAATATATATATCATCCTTTAACAACCAACAGTAGGCAATTTCTACTAAAGAGGGATGGTAACCCGAGAAAAGAAAAAACAATGATCACTATCACAATCATAATTGAGCTGCTGAATCGTGGACGAGCCCCCATTACAGAAAACTTCCACAACGTTAGCCGCTGCATACACCTTACACAGAACCCTCTTTTAAACGCTAAGCCATTCACCATGGAAGACTGGAGTCGTGCTGTTGACTCTCCCTTTTCTTCTATTAATTCCCGGATGTTGACTGTATCATGGCAGCTGGGACAATCAAACATGTCAACAATACAATTACGAACTGGTCTGTGAGGTGTGCCTTTGCTAGGGGAGGGGTTTACAGTTCTGCTGGTTACTGAAAATCAATCTAAAATCTATTTGTGGGTGATATTTGTTAAGGCAGTTCTGTAGTCTTCATCTAATTTTGATGTCTTTACCTACAAATGGTTTTTCGCAGCGAAAGTTAGTTTGGGTCTGTAAAGGATGGTGTCCATGGTGTATATATCGAATAGAAGGCCTTTAATTTTTTCATATACTGAACTAGGTGGAAAATAATTGTTATTAAAACAATTCCGCAAATAATTTGATTCCTCATGTAGTGATACAAAACTCGAGCTTTTCTATAGGCTTTGGAAATACAGTCAGTATGTAACAGAACATTAACTGGAGAAATTTCCAAATGCATAGGGACACTATGTGGAAAAACTTCCAGTTCATGAAATTTACGACTTTCCGAAGAAAGACGAACTTCTCAGACCTGTTGATCGTAATATCCACAAATGGAAAGTGGTTCTCTCACTCTGGTTTGAATGTAAACGCTATACTATTTACATTTATTGTCCTAGTTTGGAGCTTTATTGACTTTTGACAACTTCACCATCCGGAGGAAACATTCTCTTTATATCGTAGCTTCTGTTATTATATTTCACTGAATGAGACAATATCGACGTTCGTATTTAACGTATGCCAAGCAAAACTGATGACCTTTTCAACTTTCAACTTTTCAGCTCTATTTCTACGAGTTCCTCGCCTTCTACACCTACAGGCTAAAGGATTCACTGATCAGCAGGCGAACAATAAAAGAAGATTGTTCGTCATCTCCATGGCAACAAAGCCCTTTTTCCAACATTAAGACACTGCTGCAGGTTATCTTACGCCTACGATGTATTCCCAGGGCTCTTTAACCCATTAAAAATGTGAAACTTCCCCCAGTGTTCTCTATAATTTCTTTTAACACATTAGAAATGTGAAGCTTTTCCGCTGATTTTCTAAGGAAAATGTAGGGTGTTATAATCAAAGTAAATGATAAATATATTGTTATAACGCAATCCAATGGTAATGAGAAGCCCAGATTTCGAACCTCAGGCCAGGACAGAGCGATATTTACTCTATTGACATAAGATGTTATATTATAGTAGATATTTTATGGTCTGACAGGTATAATGGGTCAGGGAGCTAGCAGCCTCATCCTAAAATACTTAAGAGTATATACATATATTATTACACAAACACACACACACATATCTATATGTATATATATATATATATATATATATATATATATATATATATATATATATATATATATATATATATAATGTGTGGTTAGTCATTTCCTTTCACATTCTCGTGACAGAATACAATATACAGCTACAAATGGCATTTAATATCCAATTCGCTCTGCCTCGGAAATAATATATGTATATATACGTATACAGTAGGGGAATTATAACTGATAAGTGGTTCGTCGTCTCAGGGGCTTGAACCGCTGAAAACGAGAACGAACGGATGGTTTAAGGGGCGCGTCACTGAACGTCGTTAGCTCTCGTGTTCGGAGGTTCAAGCCCGTGAGACGACGAACCACTTATCAACTATAATTCCCCTTCAGTTAAGTTAAGTATACCTTAGTTTTACCAGACCACTGAGCTGATTAACAGCTCTCCTAGGCTGGCCCGAAGGATTAGACTTATTTTACGTGGCTAAGAACCAATTGGTTACTTAGCAACGGGACCTACAGTTTATTGTGGAATCCGAACCACATTATAGTGAGAAATGAATTTCTATCACCAGAAATAAATTCCTCTAACTCTTCATCAGCCGGCCGCGGGAATTGAACTCCGGCCCATCGAATGACAGTCTGAAGCTCAACCGACTCGGCCAACAAAGGGCTAATTCCCCTTCAATATACATATATTATTTCCGAGGTAGAGTGAATTGGATATTAAACGACATTTGTAGCTTAATACTAGTATATAAATTACGATGATGTGATAAAAAATATATATATATATATATATATATATATATATATATATATATATATATATATATATATATATATATATATATATATATACAATATGTACATAAAGACAAAGGAGAGAAACCCAATGGTTCCAAAAAGTGTTTTCAACAAGTTCCACACAAGACTCAAGCTGTGACCTAATGGATCGAGTTACTGTCAGGTAATAAGTCACTGCCTAAGTTTATAGAAAAAGCAATGAATTTTCTTTTTGTGAATGGGCCTAATCTGAAGAGAAAATATACAGTACAGTGTTTTATATGTATATATATATATACACTATATATATTTATATATATAGGGTGTTGAAATAAAAATAAATGACAAAGATGCCATTAACATATTTACACATGGACCTGGTAGTCCAATGGCAAAGACAGGTGCAGCTTTCGAATCCCCGGCCAGGACAGAGCGATGCAGCACAGCACGTTCTGTTATGGCCTATGGTTGCTTTGAGGATATAAGCTGTGAAGTAAGTATAATGTGGTCTGTCAAGTAAATGGGTCATGGAGCTAGCAGCCTCATCCTAAACTACTTATTAAGAAGTATATGTATATACTATATATATATGTATAATATATATCTATACATACTTATATGTATACATACATACACTCATATAATATATACATATATATATATATATACATATACACACCATATATTATATATATGTATGTGTGTGTGTGTGTGGTTCAAATAATTTCCTTTCACACTTCTCCTAGATGAATATATATATATATATATATATATATATATATATATATATATATATATATATATATATATATATATATATATTGTATATATAATATATGTGTATTATATATGTGTACTTAGTATATGCAGATTTCGTTGAATTCGATGGCTTTTTGGTTGTTGATCGTTTCTTTATCCACCAATCAGATTTGGAAGGACGTAGAAGATGAAGATTTAGAAAGTACTGTGAAACTAATAAAAAGTTGATCAACAACCAAAAAGCCATCGAATTCAACGAAGTCTGCATACAAGAAAAACTTTTCCCTAAAAGCACATATATATACAATATATATATATATATATATATATATATATATATATATATATATATATATATATATATATATATATATATATAGAGAGAGAGAGAGAGAGAGAGAGAGAGAGAGAGAGAGAGAGAGAGAGAGAGAGAGCCCCAGTGGTTCCAGAAAGTGTGAACCTCTGTTTTCAACAAGTCCCACCCTCGACTCAGGCTGCGACCTACTGCACTGAGTAAGTGCTAGGTACTAAGTCACTGTCTAGATCTACAGAAAAATAATGGATTCTCTTTTTAATTACATGAACCTTATGTGAATAAATATTATTTACTTAGTGTTATATATAGTCACACATGTATATACACACACACACATATATATATATATATATATATATATATATATATATATATATATATATAGAGAGAGAGAGAGAGAGAGAGAGAGAGAGAGAGAGAGAGAGAGAGAGAGAGAGAGCCCCAGTGGTTCCAGAAAGTGTGAACCTCTGTTTTCAACAAGTCCCACCTCGACTCAGGCTGCGACCTACTGCACTGAGTAAGTGCTAGGTACTAAGTCACTGTCTAGATCTACAGAAAAATAATGGATTCTCTTTTTAATTACATGAACCTTATGTAAATAAATATTATTTACTTAGTGTTATATATAGTCACACATGTATATATACACACACACACACACACACATATATATATATATATATATATATATATATATATATATATATATATATATATATACGTGTATATATATACACATATATATATGTATGTGTATATATTAGGCCATTTTACACAAGAGCAGAAAAATACAACAAAACAGTAATTGCCACATTCATACTATAAATTACTATGGTGCAGTATAACCACAACATAAACCGTCTATACACCTACAGAGAATGCTCATCAGCAGTGCTTCTAATTCCCATATACATTGCGGCATTCATTCCCCCTAACTGCATGCATTCTCGTGCTTTCCGGATATCTATGTGTGAAGGAAATATAGGAAGTATAGGAAAGAAAGGCTTTAACATCCGGAGAGCGCGAAAATTCATAGTATTGTGGGTAGGGGGTGAATGACCCACTCTATATAGGGGATTAGACGCCTTATTAATGAACATTCTACGAGGGTTTAGGAACCGGCTTATTTCGTGGAAGTGTTATAAACTACATAGGTGGTTCATCCTCGGTTAAGCATTGTGAGAGAGCGAGGTAAAATTGACCTTTTTGTATAATGCACACGCACACACACATATATATATGTATATATATATATATATATATATATATATATATATATATATACATACCATTACAGTAGATAATGTTTATTCACCCTCCACCTTCGCCCCCTTTCAAAGCATCGCAGTGAAAATAGCAACATACGCATGTATGAAGCATCGCGTGACCACTCGGTCCATTTGAAATAACTGTTATTAACTGAAAACATACTAATATTCGGATTAACGCTTAAAAGGTAATGAATATATGTAGCTTTAATATCAATGGTGTTCATTCCAGGTTTTGGAGCAATTATTCCGTTAGGCTATACTGGGCATATCTAATCATGTTAGACTGATGGGCTGGTTAATTTCGATAATGTGGTGACACAAAAAATAAGGGTCATCACTGCGAATTATTTTAGTATCTAAAAATGAAGACATTTACTGGGATCAACTGTCGTGTGTGCCAGATCAACATATAGGCTTGCATGCCAAATCAACATATACTGTAAGTAAACACCATATTATAAATTCATGATGAATGAAATCAACTGTTGCTTCAAAACCTATAAAATACAATGCAATTCAAGTGGTGAAAATGCCTGACTTGGGGAATCTGGTGACAGAAAGTTCCTTCGACAGATACTTCAACAACTCGGAACTTGGAAGTTGGGTACGTGCTTCATCACTTCATTCGAAGATAAAACGTGTTCTCCAATAAATAGTGCACCTTCAGTAAATCGGTTTATACAAGGTGCACCATAAATGCAATGCTCCAACATACCTTCAAATCCGGTGTTTTTAAAAAGGGGACACTTACGATAGAACTAAATATTAACCGGACAGAGAGACACTCGACATGGAAACATGGGGGCTATTGTTGCCAAGGTTTTCTCTTTATAAACAAGTCTATAGTATTTGATAACAAAAATACTTTATAAATAAAATATCTGCATACTATTAAAAAATAATCTCATATATATTAAAAAATTTGGAAAAATATTATTTATACCTGCGATTATATTTATTTTAAGAGTGGTTTTAAACAGTAACTAAAAGCTCATTTTATCCTGCAGTTTAGTAACAACCTGCTTTGGTGGAAACGCGCGCTATCGGTTCCTGTAATTTATATCCTGTTTGATTTGGTGTGGTTGCGTTGCAATCTTGCATTGAGAAGGGAGAGAGAAAGCTAATGTAGAGAAGGAAAGAACCTGGACGAAGATGCCATTTCCTTCTTCCGGCTTACAAGAGCACACCACCATGTCCTATAGGCAATGGAATTGTGAAACCTAGGCCTATGATGTAACGGGAAAAACGTTACGTGGAAATTACAAAATCGTTGGTTCAGTAGTTCAGGGACATAAAAGTGTGACTGAGGTAAGTGTCATTCGTTTGTATAAAACAATTTTTTCAATGGGTAAGATGTAAGTCGGTCGCGAGAGTAGTAAATATCGGTAGCAGTTTAGGAAGTTCGGTTACGCTATTTTGGTCTAGGTTACAACGGCTTTGGTGCGCTGTTGTCGAGCATAACGTTGCCAGAAGCAACTTTTTATTTTTTTTATTTTTCTTGGTAGTTGGAAAGTCACATGACCTACACATGTAAGAGTCAGGGCCAACTATCACTTTAGTCATACCTAGGCTGACTAACCAATAGGAAACTGTGCCCCTCTCCGGATAGGTTAGACCGTTAGACCAAGGTCAGGCGGTAGACCGCCAGTTTTAACAGAGTTGCCATATGCCCCAGATCTCGTTCGAATTTAAAGCCCGGTAACCGTAATCCATATCCATAGTCTTCTAGAAACCTGCGCACCTTTTGTTTTCTCTGATAATTTTCTACATCTGGTAACCATTTTTGCTTATTCTTTTTATGCATAACGTTAATGCAGCGCAAAGGTGACAGGTAATATTCGCTAAGACCCCTTGTACTGATATGACAGAGCACGTCATCAACAGATCATTCACAGCAAACTTCTAGAATTTTGCGGATTCCTGAAACGTTAATGTCTAAAATTCATAAGCATTAACTTGTTTAGCATTAAAATTTGCCAGACTGCAAAGCACAATGATATACATGATGTTCATTGATAACGACATTATAATGGCCAATGCACGTTTTAAATGGTGTGGTATGGTGGGAATAACGTAAAATTTAATTTACTTGTGTGTCTATATAATATTGTGTGTGTGTAATGTAACATGTATAGTGATAATATAGAGTACGTGTGGGCATAGCACTTATGTCAAAAGGTTTGCTGAGAATTTGAATACGCCACCTTTCTAGGTTTGGTGCCACTTCTCCAAAGGAAAAAGGTGCATTGCGAAAAATGTATATTTATCTATCTATTTATCTATACACATATATATATATGTATATATATATATATATATATATATATATATATATATATATATATATATATATATATATATATATATATATATATATATATTTACATGTATGTATGTATGGTCTCGTGGTCCAGGGGTTATCAACCTGAGATTCGAGATTTGTCCCAGCGCGGGAAGGTAAAAACGATTATGACCATTGCAGGGAAAATAATATGAGCTTCTTGTCAGTGGAGTTAAGTACGTGCGTAAATAGAAGGCTGCAATAAAAGGTAGCCAGGATCTGAAGTGTCTGGACTAGGCACCCCATCTCGAAAATATTTGCTGTGAACTGGAAAAGACAGCTATCTGGAGTCACCATTTTTAAGGGGGGAAAAGATTATAAGTGAAATATGCTGTATATAGATGCACAAAAACATGTATACACACACATTATATATATATATATATATATATATATATATATATATATATATATATATATATATATATATATATATGTCATGTAGTCTGTAGTCTGTGTGTTTTTTGAATAGATTTATGATCAACGTTCCAAAATGTAGTATACAATCTTCTTGGTTATGAAGTTATTATCAGGATACTGTATAAAAAAAATAGGCAGGAAGCTTGTTACAGTATTAGGACAAATTATTAGGCCTAATTGCTAATCCGGCGAGTTGATGATCGAGAAACATTAGCTACATGCATTTAATCTCACTGTATTTACATCTGGTGAAACTGTGACATCTGTGTTGCATCAACCGGTGGAGAGCATGTTGAAGAAAATGAAATTCTCATGGGTGTTGTTGAGTGCTTGCCGAACGTTGTCAAGAATCGCAAATTGTCTTTTACCATACGTTGTTTTCTTCAATTCGTTACTTATTGCAAGAAACGCCTCTCTTGTTACCTTTCATTTTTGGCATATATGGTCTGTATAAACAATTTAGTTTGTAAAACAAATTTTAGGTAATTTTAGTCCTATTACCATGTTATCCTTCCTCATGTCGTCGGAGAGAGAGAGAGAGAGAGAGAGAGAGAGAGAGAGAGAGAGAGAGAGAGAGAGAGAGAGAGAGAGAGAGTCGTGGCATACCCGCTTAGTAGGATTTTTGCAGAGAAACTGCTACAGCATCAGAGGAATATGAAATCCCAAAGGGGAAATAACAATTGTGACTATGCCACCTTAAGATTACTCTAATTTTGTAGATCTAGGAATTTTTTAACGTTTATTTTTTTGGTTTTTGGTTTTTTGTTTTGTTCTCAACGTTGTGCTTGAGTATTAGGATGAAACTGTGTCCTGTTGCTAAACTTACGCTAAAGCACAGGAGGAGGTTGCCTTGCTTTGCAGGTATGGCCAGGTCAGCCTTTGGTAAGGTGTACAGTCGGTCTGGTAGAAGAGTTGCGTAGTCAAGTAATGCTGAAAGTCTTACTTGAAAGTTTGCTACCAGGTGTATACGATGTATGTATGGTAGGCTTATACAACAGTGTGATTGTATCAACATATGATTGATTCATAGTGGGCTACCGCAGGTTGTCATAAAGGAAAAACGAATTTCCCAACAATCTACGACGGTGGCAGATAATCTTACGACTGTAACAGGACTTCATGAAACAGATCTGCAGTACGGGGCGTTGACCCCGTTGAATTTGGTGCAGACTCTGAATTTTCAGGACAGTTAGCCTTCATCCTATGGCTGACTTATTGGCCCTATAAAATTTACTCCTCTCGAAAGACAAGGTGCGGTTGTGGAAGCATTAGGTGGTAACCTGAAGAAGATTCCAAGTCTATTCCTCTGCTTCCTGTTTTGTCCTGTTGCAGAGGGAAGTTGATCCACCTGAAAGGGGACTGGATAGCCCGTGGCAACTACCAGTTTCCACAGTTCTTTGCCCAGGCGGGTACGTCAGAGTCCTTCCTCATTTGATTGTTGTTTGTTTGGAAGAGGGACGTCAATAATTATTGTCCTGTTGAAACAAACGAATTGCACTTATAACGTGAGGAGTTATGCTCGACGAAGCCATTCGTAGATCACAAAACATATGATCAAATGGTTTTATACCCGAAGACTTCCAGGCTATATCCTCACGTCAAATTTTTGAATTTCGGGAAATTTTTAATGCTTTTCCTGAATGCTCCTGCTCTCATTTCTTTAAAAGAAGATTTCTTTTTGCATCTCAGTACTTTGTTGTCTGCAATTTTATAATTCTATTTCTGTTGCGAAAGTTCCTTGCTTGGAAAGAATCATTTTTATATCCTTTCGATTCAGCGTTTCGAGTTCTTTGAACTGTAAAGTAGTTTGGTCTCATTTCAGGTGCCTTTCTTTCTTCTTCTTTTTATTTACGTACCGTGTTAAGTCCTCTTCGCTAACATTCAAAAGTTTGTTGTTCCTTCCATCTCCCTCCTCTTTTTCCATCTCTTGAAATGTTATCCTTTCAGTCAACATTATTCTTCTTCTTCGTGCTAAAGCTGTTCCATCTTTTTGAATTAAATTATTCCTCTCACCTTCTCCCCCACTTATTTAAAATTTTCTTCATCAAAACATAATTCTCCTCCTCCTCCTTCTCCCTTCCATAACTATTCCATCTTTTTCACCAAGATCTTTTCATCGGGCTGTTCACAATCTATTTGTGCACACCGAGTTCTGGCGAAGACCCCCGTCTCTTCCACCCCAACTCTTATCATTCACTGCATCCTCCTCGTTAATCTTCAAACCCCCATATACTCATCCTCTTGATGTCTCCGCCCACCTCATCCACAATGTTCTCTCCTCTTCCTCCTCTCCCTCCATGTACCCCAGTTCCCTAGCCCCTTCTTCCCCGCCCCCCCCCTCCACGTTCTTTGGAAAACCACCACAAAACAACAAACACGCATACGAGGCAGATCAATATCTCTAAGGGGTTGCAGAGCGAGGAATATCCAAGCGCAACAAAGACCTTACAGAAAGAGAGTCTCTGAGTGCTATTGATCTCTGGACAGCTGTTGCACGTTAGCGAAGGTGTGGCCTGTAAACAGGGAGACATCTCAGATTCCATAAGGGGGAGGGCAGGGCAAGGGCGTCTTCAATTAACCCATTAACTTCATGACTTAGTTTGGGGTCCATGGATCCCGCGCTGTGATTTCCTCTCCTTTTCCCTTTTCTCAGTATAGGATTTTTTTTTAACCTGCCAGTTTTCATGACAGTTCTATTCGGGAGAAGTACGTGATTGAGTGATTGTTTAATGGGTTTGTGAAACAACTGACATGTTTGCTAGGATTAGCAATGTTAAAATTCCTTCACACACACACGCGTGTATATATATATATATATATATATATATATATATATATATATATATATATATATATATATATATATATATATATTATATATAATGAATATAGGCTACATGGGTGTGCGTGTTATGGTGAGTACTTTTGATGTTTATATTTCGCGAATAATGTCTTCATTACGGCAATGTTGAAGTAAATTGGCATTTAACATTGCAGAAAATTTGCCCGAGTTATTAGTCTGAGTTTAACAAAGATTGGGAAAGACTGTTAATCATTATAAAAGTGCACATTTTCTGCATTAATTTTTGGGGATCCTACTTCACTGCGTATCCGTAGTAAAATAAAAGCTTGAAAGCATTTAATCATTTAGTAAAAAGAAAAGTGAAAGGGGAGAACACGTCGGGCTGGGAGGGTTTAGAGTGATTGTGTTTGGTGTGACTGAGAGGTATAAAGATACAAGGCTGCAGGATAGAATTTGAGAACTCTGGGAATATTTGGAAAAGTGTAAATATGCCGGTTCTTAAAATAGAAGAAAGCAAGAGAAACCTTCCTCTAAAACAATAACGTAGTTTTGTGTTGTATGGAAATTTTAAGAGCTTGTTAAATACTGATTATTGAAGAAGTCAGATCAGTACAAGGTATGAGTTGAAGGAATAGATATAAACATGGCAAAGTGAACGTCCACAAAGTAAAAAAAAAAAAAAAAGTGGTCAAATGTTGGAAAATTGGAAAAGAATCGAAAGATAAATGAACAGTGAATGAGACAATATGATAAGGAGACGGGAGTGTAATTGAAGGCAGACAAGGTGCTGTTCGTTAAGTCTGCTTGAGAAAGTGGGTTATGGCGGTTAGGCAAGATGCAGTAAATGTATTTTTTTGCATGAAAAGGTGATAGAGGAATATTCGTTTTTTAGAAGTTTTACCGTTATTTAGTGTCCCAGCAAGGGATTTTGATTAAGAAAGGGAATTGGGTGACATAGGGACTCACTAGGAAGACCAGAGTAGATACAGGTTTTTTTTATTGGAACAAACAAATAAGTAAGAAGTATGAAAGTAATGGAAAGCTTTCCTTGGGGTCGGAGTGTGGCATGTCTCGGTTGGGATGGAGTAGTAAATGGAAGTTTGGGGAATCAGGGTAATCGTAAATGGGTTATAAGAGGCAGATGGCAATGTGTAATGAAGTGTTGACTTAGAATTGGGGTATGACGCCCCTGGAGGCTGGTGAATGTTTGTCCATGGAAGAAACTGAGAAAGGGTGTTAGTAGGTGTAATTTTATGAGAGTGAATAAAATTCAGGTAGATTGATAGCACAGCATACGTATAGGTTAAAGAAGAATTTAGAAGTAAAATCTTGGATGGTAAAATAGAAACAAGTTTGAATTCATGAAACAGAAAATTTTTGGATGGTGGTGGAATAGGAAAGTCATGAAGCATATGAGGTTAGGAAAACAATAATACCTTTCCAGTTGGGGAAAAGACGAATGGCACATAAAAAATTAAAGCTGCGGTGTGTGAAGGGAATATGTAGCCACCATTTTTTTGAATATTAAAATCAACTGTAATCACGAATGAAAAAAAAAAAAAACCTTTGCTTAGAATTTTCTGTAGAGTGAAAGGGAGATAAAAGGGTGAAAGATGTAAAGTTGGTCTGCAGATGCAGTAAAAGTGGCGAGGTAAAGTAAAGAGGTGAATGAGGGTATTTTCAGACACTTTGACCATGAAGAGGGAGTGAGAGATAATAGGTTCGTTAAAGGAGTGCATAATTTGGAGGAGGAGGAAGAGGATGAGGATGAGAAATTCTTAGTAGATTTCCTGGGCTGGATGGCACTGAGCAAGTTTCATCACACACACATTATATATATATATATATATATATATATATATATATATATATATATATATATATATATATATATATATATATATATATATATATATATATATATAACCTACTGGTCACTTTTTACCAAATACATATGTAATTGTAATAACCACAATACCCTCTTGTCGAATTCTTACTTTTTTTAATACGCTTTTCATCACAAAGCCTTAAGTTCAAGTGCAAGAATGTAAAGTAACTCTAATGTCCGTAGCAGAATTCGAACCCGCACCCAGAGTATTAGGACGAGGTCACGTTGCCGACCTGTGACGAATTCGAGAGGTTAAGAGTGCGTTGTGTTTATTACAAATATATATATATATATATATATATATATATATATATATATATATATATATATATACTTGTATATATATAAACATATCTATCTATCTATCTGTCGATCTATCTATCTATCTTTCTATCTATCTATCTATATATATATATATATAAATTATATAATATATATATATATATATATATATATATATATATTATATACAATTTTGGTTGATGTTCTCTTTCTATATGGTCGTTTTTTCCAGAAGTGAAGGATGATAACAGTGTATTAAATTCTAGTTCGGAAAAATCTCAGGCATATTTTTGGCAGTGCATTATAGCATTTTTAAAAAGAATTTGCAGAGTATGAACTTATATTATAACCTGTGGATAAAATAGTAGTGTTTTCGTGAACGTTTTCTTTGTAAGAAAAGGGACTAGACTAGAGAATTCTTGATAGCGTTATGTTTTGAGTGATATCTCTACCGCTCGTTTATTACTGCTCCCATCGTGACGCTCAGCTGCTTCCCTTTAGATTATGTAAATGAGTTTCTTTTCTATTCTGCACTGGCTTTACAGTTATTAATTATGTGTATATATTATATATACATCTATATACTGTCTATATATATATATATATATATATATATATATATATATATATATTTATATATATTGCATATATGTATATTATATATATATATATATACATACATATATATATATATATATATATATATATATATATATATATATATATATATATATATAGCCTATAAAATATATGAAAGTTAGTGGAACTCCCAAAATGTATAAGATAACTGCATCAACAATTACAGCCATAGGCTATATACTTATTTGTGTGTCCATAAGATGCTGAAACAAGCTATATGAATACACACACCCATATATATATATATATATACATATATATAGGTGTGTGTGTATTCATATAGCTCGTTTCACTATCTTATGGACACACGAATAAGTATATAGCCTATGGCTGTAATTGTTGATGCAGTTATCTTATACATTTTGGGAGTTCCACTAACTTTAACTTTCATATATTCGGCGAGGGTCACAAACATAAGCAAAATACCATTAGGATGCAAATTACAGCAACAGTGATGAACACAACAAAGGGACTCGAAGTTCCTACGGAATAAAGAAAGAAGGAGTCTTGATCAGAAGTATTATAATTAGAGGGGAAGGGTTCTTATTTATTCATTTGGAGGAAATTTCTCTCTCTCTCTCTCTCTCTCTCTCTCTCTCTCTCTCTCTCTCTCTCTCTCTCTCTCTCTCTCTCTCTCTCATGGTGCTAAATAATGTTGTATTCATTAAAATTTTTCGACTAATTGTGCAATACTCTTTACACGATAATTCTAAGAGGTTTATATTTTTATTTTTCTAATGATACTATGAGAACTTGGCGGAAAATTTTCTGTGAACTTATTTATTTATGGATAGGGATTTCTGTACTGAACGGGAAACGCTAGAGTCATTGTCTGTTCACCTCTCTCTCTCTCTTTCTATATATATATATATATATATATATATATATATATATATATATATATATATATATGTGTGTGTGTGTGTGTGTGTGTGTGTATGTATGTCTTTGACTCTTTAGTCTGCATCAATTAATAGAATATTAGTAAAAAATATAATCCAGTGATGTAGAGAAACATGTAGGAAATTTCATGTTTTTTTGTAAACATAGTATTTTATAAATCTCCCGAACTGAGAGCAGAAAGGGTAAGCACTTCACAAAATCTGCGTAAATCAAGTTTCCTTAAATATATTAGCTAAGACAGACGGCAATGAACACTGCTAAGGTTTATAGTACTGGTCACAACCCTTCTCTTCATTTCTGTTCCTTCCTATCCCTATTAACCAAAAGTTAAGTATACCTTAGTTTTACCAGACCACTGAACCGATTAACAGTTCTCCTAGGGCTGGCCCGAAGGATTAGACTTAACCAAGTATAGCAACCTCATCGTAGCCTTTTCGTTGTCCCTTGGATGTGGTAGAACAATATGGGACTTATTTTTTCGCAGGGGTATTTCCATTGTACTCGGCAGAGAGATAAAGAGGATTCTTTGCCTACGCAGCTATGATAAGGCACAGAAGCTTTCTGTACCTCGGGAGGTGGTCGAGAGCACAAAAGGTATATTTACACACCTGCACATACATTCAAACGTATATTCATGCATGTGCGCACACACGTATGCACACACACACATATATAAATATATATATATATATATATATATATATATATATATATATATATATATATATACAGTATATATGTATATATTATATTTATTATATATATATATATATATATATATATATATATATATATATAGGCAGATAGATAAATAGATAAATAGATGGATAAATACCTAGAGACATAATGCATCATGTGCGTAAATACGGGTATGGATATATGAAAATACATGAGCGCGCGCGCACACACACACACACACACACACACACACACACACACACACATATATATATAATATATATATATACTGTATATGCACGTATATATGCATTTGTCTATCTATATGTATATGTGTGTGTGAGTCCGTATGTATGTATGTATATATGTATGCATGTATTTTCCTATCCATATCCATAAGTACGCCCATGATGGATGCCTGTCTCTAGTTAAGCGTATGCATACATGCGAAAGGGGAACCACAAACCCCAAAGAGCAGCGAAAACAAACCAGGAGCGAACCTGGCCTTAATGAAGTATGCTGATATCCTGCGCTGCTGCATAATATTAAAACAACCGTTGATTATCAAGTTGCAGGGGAAGAGTTTACCTATAACTGTCGATGAAATACGTTGATTAATCAAACTTCGTCTCGGACCAGATAATAATCCCCCATAACTTGTATTCCATGAAGGATAGTTTGTGACGGTTTGAGTATTTTGCATATTAATTGCGACGAGGAGTCGAGATGTGAAACAGTAGCATATTGTGTCCGAGAGTATGTTGTTGAGGATTCGCTTTTATTATTTATCTGTCTTGCTGCGTTAATGAGTAATATTCAGTAATATGTTTTTTTTTACCACTACTACTGTCAGTTACTTTTACCATCAACGCTTCCAGCGCTGCTGCCTCTGAAGTGTTATTTTCTGTTTTATCAATTTTGCATCTTTTGTACTTGAAGTTAACGATAATGTTAACGGTGTTGCATCTGTAGTTGTTGTGTCGATGACCGCTGTTGTTGTGGCACCAGATAATTTAATATTAAATCAATAAAATCTATAGTTATTGTCATCGTAATGGCTGTTGTTGTTATTGTGGTGGCGTGTATAGATTATAAACTTCGTTTTCCCATTTCCTCTTCTAATTCTTATGAGCCATAAGCTGTACGGTCGGTCGAATGACCAATAAACTGACCTCTACATAAAAAACTCTTTATCAAATATAATATTCTTCCAAGGGGTTGGGCAGTGCTTTCTTTCTGGGTTTTAACTAACCCCGTCCCCCTTAAGTTTTCTTCATATTCATTAGGGGTAGTCTTAGTAATAGTATTTAGTCACTTGTTCCACCAATCATTAAAATGGCTTTTACCTTATGTGTGTGTTCGATGTGTTATCCTTATCACTAAAGGTTGGGGATGAAGGAAACACCGAAATATAAAAAGTAGCTTCTTAATGTCTAGTGTAATTAACAAATTCACAGAGGTGCAAATTATGTGCTTTTAAGGGAAACAGCGGTCCCGTACTGGCGAAACATTACTGCCAGACGGACAAGGTTTGGTCATTACGTATCGTATATGATACATATTGGAATGACATACATTTACTACATTAGGGAGGCATATAAATGGACATGAAATATAAAAGAACGTAATGCATATATATATAGGTTCAGATATCATACTGAATGCGTCTTTCATGTGCCTGCACCTTATACAGACAGAAGTCTTGGAACTTTATATAAGTATATATATGGAACCGGGATATCTGTGTCCTGTGTAATGAAGCTCTCAAAAATGTACGTGATTTTTCTCAGTGATTTTTATTATGATTAATCTTCTAACCATGGATGCGGATCAGTGTCACATCTTAAAAGAATCTCGTTAATATATTTTTATATAATCATGCGTTATTACGGCCTATTTTTTCACTGTCATAAAAAAATCCATTTGCATGGAACATGCATTTTTTGCTTAAACAATTATCACTTTTATTTTTAAATCGGAGAGAGAAAGGGCGGGGCTAAAAGAGAACAGACCTTGACCCCTGTCCCCCAATGTAAATTGCAAGTCTAGAAACTTACAGCTATATGCCACTTTAAGTAATTCATAGTGATATTGGATGTATAAAGTTTTGGACCATGTATATTCATAGCATATAGAGATACTTTGACAATCACACACACGCATATGTATGCATGCATGTATGTATGTACGTATGTAAATTGCTTGTTTCTTAAAGTGTAGAGGTTATGTAGATAAATTCTTGGGACAGGGTCGTTTCAAGTCGGCGAATCTAAATAATGAGACAAAGCTGAATTTATCTACAGTAAATTTATGTGTTCCGAAGTTGTCCGTTATAGAACCACACCTCGAAGTCTCATGAAAAGTTGTAAGATATGCAATCTTAAACTGGAATGTTCCAGCGTCTCGATATATGATAATACCCCGTAGTGGGGTAGTGCCGTCAGTGCACCTCATGGGGTGCACTGTAGGCAGTACTAAAGGTTCTTTGCAGAGTCCCATCGGCCCCTGGCTGCAACCCCTTTCATTCCTTTTACTGTACCTCCATTCATATTATCTTTCTTCCATTTAGCTATCCACCCTCTGCAAACAATTATTTCATAATGCAACTGCGAGTTTTTCCTCCGGTTACACCTTTCAAACCTACTTACTGTCAATTTCCTTTCCATCGCTGAATGACCTCACAAATCCCAGTGCTTGGCCTTTGGCCTAAACTCTATATCCCATTCCATTCCATATATGATAATGATAATAAACTGAAATGTTGTCAGTCATCCCTGCCATGCAATTATTTACGATGTCTTGCGATTTCCTTCCTAATCCCTTTAGGAAAATTTACTATTAAGGATCTTCATATTAGTTTGAAATTTTGTCAACATAAAATGAGTAACTTACGGATTATACCCTGTTTTCCATGAAATTCAGACAGTGGCATTGATTCATTTTAAATTTGAGTTTGACTTCGCCATTCAGATACCTGAAGTATTCATCTTTTTTTTTTTTTGCAAGAACCTCATGAAACTGACGCTGATTAACCCAGTTGATAGTTTGATTTCGACATCCACATAGGCTACCTAAAGCAAGAGTCTTTGGTAAATGATCTTATAGGAACTGCTGTGGTTTCCGCGACTAACAAGCTCTCAGGTTTGGTAATGCTAGTTCTTGGTTTAGCTAAATTATCTAAGGTTCGTGGGAAAACATTCTTTAGTTAATTGATGTATACTTAAGTTTTAGTTTTCTGAAAAGAAAACTGTTGTGCCGGCTTTGTCTGTCCGTCCGCACTTTTTTTTTGTCCGCACTTTTTCTGTCCGCCCTCAGATCTTAAAAAACTACTGAGGAGGCTAGAGGGCTGCAAATTGGTATGTTGATCATCCACCATCCAATCATCAAACATACCAAATTGCAGCCCTCTAGCCTTAGTAGTTTTATTTTATTTAAGGTTAAAGTTAGCCATAATCCTGCGTCTGGCAACGATATAGGCTAGGACACCACCGGGCCGTGGTTCAAGTTTCATGGGCCGCCGCTCATACAGCATTATTCCGAGACCACCGAAAGATAGATCCTTTCGGTGGCCTTGATTTTACGATGTTCCGAAAACTCCATTGCGCCGAAGAAACTTGGGCGCATTTTTTACCTGTTCCTTACTGAGCTCTCTATTAGAGTTTTCGTTTTTCCCAAGCCCAGGTGTTTACTAGTTTAATTCCTATTATAGGTGATTTTTACCTAGCATAGTAAAGTTACATCTGCATTTTGTTTTATTTATTTATTTATTTATTTATTTTTTTGCGCGGCCGATCCATTAGCTCATTTTCTCTTAATAAAGACTACTGTCGGTACAGTCTACCCTGATCAGAGCCATTTTCCCTTTAATTTATAACTTACTCGTAATGCATCCGATGCACCAGAACACGTACGCATGCGTATTAACACAATCCTTTCTAACCTGGAGAAAAAATTAAAACAAATCCATATCAAATGTGCAGAAAAAAACGGCAGCACTAAGACAATAACACCAGAGCTATATAAACGATCGCAGTTGAGATGAAGAATCATATGCTTGCCTCACTCCAAAAGAAGAAGAAAAGAACTTCGCTCAAATTGAAACTTAACAGCGGACATTTTTCTTCTAAATGAACGTGGCGGTGTCATGCAATTCTGGCATTAAGAAAGGGTGAGGTGAGACTCTTCCTGAAACCTTTTTCCTCACATTTTCCTGCTTCATCCCACGTAACAGGTTCGTATTTCATCTTCATTGCTATCGTAAGCGGTCCTAGGACACTCTTCCTTCACCGAGTAAATCAGTGATTGTCAGCTATGTACTTGGCGCGCTTATGTGAGGTCTTCGTCTCATTTAACTCCAAAACTTTAAAAAATTCCCCTGTTCTTCGTTTTGGCACCAGGAGAAATCTAGTATTTTAAAAACCAACGGAATAAATTAATAGGAAAATGATTAAAACGTCATGCACAATTATTTTCATATTTTGAAATGTCGCAATTTTTATGGAAAAATACATAGTCAGTATGCCATAGCATTTAAATATAATATAGAACCTCCAAGGCCTGCAGAAAATTGTCAGTAATTTCACCCCTTCATTTCAATTTCCTTTCATATTCACTATAGCACTTTGCTGAAATAATTAACTTGAAAATTCCTCTCCTCTCTCTTTTTCAAAGTGTAACTAGAAATACCACATCAACAGGATATACGTAACGGAAATTGAATGAAAAGGTATGTGAACAATGTCTTATATTTTATTTTGCATTTCAAAAAAATAGAAAATGAATGCTAGTCATGGAAAGGAATTTTCAGCAATGCACCGGAAGAACAAGCAAACAGCCAAGTGGGTCAAAGAGAAAAGAATCCAGAGAGAGAGAGAGAGAGAGAGAGAGAGAGAGAGAGAATGGGGGAGGTCTGGCAGGTGATAAACAATACCTTAATAGCATCTCTCTGTTCTGAGCATCATTAATGATTAACAAACGACCGACGTAAATGCCATGTGTAGGAGGCGATAAAAAAGGTTCGCTGATTGCTCTCAGAATCGACAAGGAGTCCTTTATAGCAGGACCTGTCCGAGAACTAAAGAGCAGCCGTTAATGGTGATAACTGAAAAAGCGAGAGAGAGAGAAAGAGAGAGAGAGAGAGAGGGAGAGACAATAGTAGTAGTACTAGTGATTGTAATCAGCAGTAGAAGAAATTGAGTCTTTATTGAAAGTGATGAATGAAAGTGAGCAAAGCAGCAGTTTTAGGAGAACTACTATCATTACTGTTAGCTGTAGTATTTGTTTATCAAGTATTACCCCCGGTATTAGTATTACAGTAGTAACCTACTAAGGGATTCAGAGCTGATGAAACACTGTTTTTTGGCAACAGTTTTGTATCAAAGCAACAGGGTAAAGGTGAAACTTGGCAAGTGTATATTTTATAACCCTACCTAATTTTTGCAAGTATTATTTAATACCTGAGTTCAATAGTTCTGGTACTTATCAGAGTAAAAGTGTGTTTCCTATGCCAGAGCCATCAAAATCGCAGGCAAGGGTTTTTAACACAATAGTGACATTAACCTATGACGTCATGAGGCTCCACCCACAGTGAAGAGAAGTTTACATATGGGGAAAACGTCTCTTCACTGTGGCTCAGCCCACTTGCCGATGACATACCCACTAACTGATATTAGCAAGGCCAAGAGAAAGAGAAGGTCTGTTCACTTCCCCCTAAATCCCCCATGTAGGCGGAGCTTTGTCTACCTCCTTATTGCATCAGCAGGTGAAGCGCCGAAAAGAAAATGAAAAAAGGGACCTTGAGCAGGTACCTCTAAGATACGTCATCGTCTATGTAGTTACCCCAGGTGGGAGGCGACTCCACCCAACTGGCTAGACCTTGTCTCTCTTGGCCTTGGAGTGCCTAACAACTCCTGCCCACACTTCTGGGGTGGCCAATAACTATTACCTACTATAGAGATGATCAGTTCCTCTTTGGGCGAGTCGGTAGAGTTGTCGGCTAGCACTCGCTAGGCCCGAGTTCGATTCTCCGGCCGGCTAATGAGGAATTAGAGGAATTTATTTCTGGTGATAGCAATTAATTTCTTGCTATAATGTGGTTCGGATTCCACAATAAGCTGTAGGTCCCGTTGCTAGGTAACCAATTGGTTCTTAGCCACGTAAAAATAAGTCTAATCCTTCGGGCCAGCCCTAGGAGAGCTGTTAATCAGCTCAGTGGTCTGGTTAAACTAAGGTATACTTAATTACCTATTCACGCTATAGTAAATCTTGCCACGGGTCGTCTCACTTTTATACAAAGTGGCAAGCCGTAGTACAAATGCAGTTTTGCAACCACGGGGACAATTCCATATCCTGCTGGCCATTATCGAATTTGTTGAAGCCTAGACTGTGTACGCGTTACTAACGTTAGTGACTTACTGCCTAGTGCCTACCTGGTGGATGGGCGGAGCCACATGACGTCATATTATGTTTACGTCACGAATGGCTTTAAAATCCTTGTCTTATTTTCTCGGTTCCGGCCTCGGCGACTTCAGTTTACTCTATAAATATCAAAACTATTGAATTTAGGTACTAAATAATACTTGTAAAAATTAGGTAGGGTTATAAAATGTACTGTTCCCAACTTTCACCTTTATCCAGTGCTTTGACAAAAAGGTGTTGCCGAAAAACCGTGTTTCATCGGCTCTGAATCCCTTAGTAAAGCTTGTGTCGAGTAACTTAATGGTGAGTGAAGACTTCAGCCAATCTCCTAATCTAACCTTATTGAGCTAGAGACGAAAAGTTCTAGCATAAAAAATCCCATGAATCTGTGGCTGACACGAGAAAATTCTTGCAGTGGAAGCAATTATCCCCAAAATACTCAGGAGTAAACAGCAGGCGTTACGAAATGGTGCCTGCATGCAGTATTTAGACTTCCATTCTTTCATCTGGCTCTCCGACCTCTCTCACTATTACATCTTAGTACAACTATGTTGGTTTCACCGTGTTTTAATTTTAGATCCATTACTTCATCTCACTGACTTTCTGGATATCTTTGTTTTGCTGTCTAACCACTCCAACTCCCTCTTTTCACTGACTTAACGCTGAATGGCTGGAACTGATTCAGTGCTTGGATTTATAGCCTAAATTTCATGTTTCATTCATTCATTCATTCCAGAAAAACATAAAAAAATATTAAACGCCGGTTTGGAAAAACAATATAAATAGGATGCAAATTCAGATGTACGATTTAATAGCAATAATTCCATATCTGGAAGTATCGAAGAAACACAGTTATGCAAAAAACACAAAACAATAAATATTCTAGGTAGGCATATTGCACAAGTGAATGAGAGCTTCATATTTCATTTTGACGAACGATTTTCTTTACGAGTGATTTTTAGATGCCTCAGCACTTCAACATTCTACTCTTCCGCAAATGGAATTTTTTCGAAGCTCTGGAATGCTGATATTCGTCTCTTGCGGCCAGAAAACATATTGTTTTGTTTCGTTTGAAAAACTCCCGAGACTCGGTGAAATATATGTACCGGCTTTGTTTTAAATTCGCTTGGGTATTTTTGTTGATGTCGATTTGCTTGGCAGGTGATGTGTCATCCTTATGATTGTAGAAAAATAAAAAGGGAAACAAAACGCCAAAAAGAAAAGCAGTTTCTGTTTTCTTATATTCCAGGCTATGAGAAAAAATCGATATGTTCATGAATAATGTCTCTGTGTTATATTCTGATCATGACCTTTCTGTTTGTTTTACGTCATCTGGCTTCGCAGTGCCGTTTTGACTTGTAATCCTGCATGTTATATTGTTATGATTTTCGTAATACCACCGACTATAACAAAGTTATAAATCGCCAAATGACCATGGAACCATAAAACGCCTAGAGAGAGAGAGAGAGGGTATCTCGGTTTATAATAACATTCACTTTTAACGGGCTGGAAACCACCCATCGAAATGGTCATAAGTGAATACAAATATAGCATTAGAGTCTAGATAAAGGGGAAAAAGAGAATAGAGAAGATAGGGACGTTGAGCGTGGGGCTGGCGTGGGGTCCCGGTTTGGGGGAAGAGGATTGTAGGGAAAGTGACTGCTCCTATTGTTTCTAAGAGGTGATTGTCCTTAGAGAACAGGGCTATCTTTCATCCCTCTCTCTTCTATTTTCCGAACTGTTTTTTTTTTTATCATGCTCCTATATTTTATGCCGAAATGGACTGTGTAGGGGAAGTCATTTTGAGCTGTGCTTACCGATAGGAAGCTTAAGCTTTACGTCTCCCTTATCCCAAGAGACTATAAGACCGAGCAAGGTTTGTGTTGTTCAGTATCTCGCTTGTGGGGAGCCAAGATGCGGTTTAGATGACACGCCTCATATAATTTCTTACCAGCCGGTATCATGATCATTTTCTGCAACGCTTATCGAGACGTGTTTTTAGCTACACTTGTAAACTCGTTTGCAACAGATTACTAAGTAATATTAGCAACATTCAATCAAATAGCTTTAGCAGTTTATCAATTCTTTTCAGCAACACGGTCCAAAATATTTATAATAACAAATATAATAATTTGTGGTAATTGATAGCAGGATAATATTTAGCACTGAGAAACTCGCCAGTTTGAGCATCAGTTACCAATATATTTTTAACAACTAAATTTTTAGCAACTGTTTTAAGTACAGTTTTCATTGGAAATTTCAAAAAAATTTATTGACAGCGATATAAAAATATAAATTTTCAAAATAATGGAAGAACTTTTAATAAGGTATTGCTTTGACAGACTGTAGAAGCCAATAGTCTCTTAAAAGAATGAGAGCTTAGTATTAATTGACAGTATTTTGTGTAAGGACATCGTTACTATATTCCTTGTTTTCGAAAGTTGTTGATGGCACCAGCTTTTCTCTGCCATGATTCATATATATATATATATATATATATATATATATATATAGATAGATAGATATATATATATATATAATTCATATATGTAAATATATATATATATACATATATATATAATAATTCATATATATATATGCATGCATATGTGTATGTATGTCTATACACGTATACACACACACACACACACACACACACACATATATATATATATATATATATATATATATATATATATATATATATATATATATATATATATATAACTGGTTATGTTGTCGTTTCTAGAAAACTTCAATTTAAGGAGGAACAGGATAGCCAGAAGACGTGGTAAAATTCCAGACATTATTATTTCTTAGAAATTAACAGAGGCACAGCCGAGCTTTCGGGAATACGTAACTTTTCCCATCATCAGGGTCACTTATCTATGGAATTACATAAAAAATAAAAAAGAAACAGTAAGAAAACTATACCGATTGACTAAATCTAAAAGTATTAAAACAGTTATATATAATTGACAAAACTTTAAAATACATGATAATATAAAGTAAAAAAAAAAAAAGGAACATAAAAACCTAAGTTAACCAAGCAATAAGAAATCACGTACCAAACAGAAATCGTCAAATAAAATCACTGAGAAGATAGATACTGAGAGAGAGAGAAGAGAAAAAAAAACAATGAATATTCAAAATGATAAAAAAAAAATGATAATGTAGTACAAAATACTGGAGAACCTACTGTTCATGTCGTAGTTAAATGACAACTGGGCGAGTTAGAAGACTGCAAATGGAAGAGGGTGAAATGGTGTCAATTTTTTTATCATTTTGAATATTCATTGTTTTTTTTTCTCTTCTCTCTCTCTCAGTATCTATCTTCTCAGTGATTTTATTTGACGATTTCTGTTTGGTACGTGATTTCTTATTGCTTGGTTAACTTAGGTTTTTATGTTCCTTTTTTTTTTTTTTTTACTTTATATTATTATGTATTTTAAAGTTTTGTCAATTATATATAACTGTTTTAATACTTTTAGATTTAGTCAATCGGTATAGTTTTCTTACTGTTTCTTTTTTATTTTTTATGTAATTCCATAGATAAGTGACCCTGATGATGGGAAAAGTTACGTATTCCCGAAAGCTCGGCTGTGCCTCTGTTAATTTCTAAGAAATAATAATGTCTGGAATTTTACCACGTCTTCTGGCTATCCTGTTCCTCCTTATATATATATATATATATATATATATATATATATATATATATATATATATAATATATATATGTAGGGATTGGGTATTAAACAATATTTGTAGCTTAATATTAGCAAATATAAATAATGTCACAGTGTGTGTGATAAAAATTCATATATATATCGTATATATTAATAGAGAGAGAGAGAGAGAGAGAGAGAGAGAGAGAGAGAGAGAGAGAGAGAGAGAGAGAGAGGGGCACGTTAAAGTGCCTATTATAGATAATTTTTAGTCCTTGAAATTTTGCCGTGAAAATGAAAGCTGCTGTTTCGTGTTCGGAGGAGAAATTCCCATTTACATACAGATGTCGTAGACTAAGGTATCGTTAGACGAAATAGTCACGAAAACACTTCTATACCATTCATTTGGTTTATAAATTAATATTTAACACATCTGTTTTTGCGATAACATATAGGTTTTATGTATTATTAATAATTATAGTTAATTTGTAATGTATAAATGAAACAAACAATAGGAGAGTGCTTAAAACAACATACTCCGTTTGAATTTCCGAGAATGGAATAAAGAGTCTTTATATATCTGAAATCTTTACAGTATCAATGTAACTATCAATTTAACAATAGTATACGTTAGAGGGAAATAACCATATCGGTCAAAATCGAGCTTAATATCCAAATTAACAAACTATTATTTGCACAAGTATCCATCCAAATTCAAATTTCTAGACGTCACTGGATTCGAACCAGAGAGGATTGGATCCTTGTTGTCATATATAAATGAGATATTGCAACCAATTGTTATCTCTAAGACAAGGATATATGAGATGGTTGTCAGTATTTGAGTAAACTCGAATGTGAGGTAGTGCTATTGGAAGCTCCAAAGGATTTGCAATTTGTCAGAATAATTAGCCAATCAAATGCCCCCCTCTCTCTCTCTCTCTCTCTGTAATTAGGTACCTCGAATCAGTTTAACAATTACAATGTCAGCAAAGTAAATTCTGAGAATGTATGTGAAGGTGTTTGTTTTTTAATGTTTAAATAACCTTTACTATATACACACTCATATTTGACAAATAGTTTTCATCTGACCTTGAATTAGACCACCGTCATTCAAGTGGGCTGCCAAAAAACACAGACATCCCATTGCTCAAATCAAACAAATGCAAGAGAAATGCCTCAGATTTCGTCTTATGCAAAGAACTTCATTAAATCGAAAAGCCATTTGGGCGAAGGTTTTTATTCTCTAGTTTTTAATCGGGAAGATGAATAGACTCACATTATTCTTTGATTCCCTCTCATTTGTAAGCCCCGAATCTTAGGCGTAAAAGACTTTGAAATCGAATTTCAGCAAAATAAGGCATTCACAAAACGCAAAGGAAGGTAAAAGAACAATAAAAAAAAGGCTAAACGAAAACCAAGAACGGCGAAAGGAATTAATCATAGCCAGCAGTCTGAAATAAATGAATATGATTGAAAGAGAAAGTTGAAAACAAAAGAAAACATAAGGAAGCCAATTGTGAACTAAAGAGCAGGACAAATGGAATGAATCAATGCAAGAAAGTAAAAAAAAAAAAAAAGGATTTTCACCGCTAAATAGGATCTGATGGAAATGACAGCTCACTCAACTGGAAAGTCTATTGCTGAAACAAAGGGTCGGTGAAATGGACCTTAGACGAAAGTTCAGTCATCGTTAATTGTATCCAGGTACGAATATTCCACTTGACATAATGTACTTTTCATGGAGGAGAACATGGCTCCGACGAAATTAAAAATTTTCGTTTTCACATGGGAAGTTGCTTTTGGAAAAAATGAATGAACTTATTCATGGCTATATGACATTATGGCATTGATTTTATGCCCTATAACATTGCGATAAATAATTAAAACTTTAAATGGTAGGACGGTAAAGCTTTAATGCAGAGTTAATCTTTTTAAATTCACCAGCAAAAGTTCTACTCCTGAAATGGAGCAGAGCTGTCACGGACATCATACACAACTTTCTCTGAATAAGAATGTACCTGCCATGCCACCCACATGCTAATGAAGCAGTCGATTCCTGTCATCCTAACCTCGATCCATTCGACCGGCAAGTATCAGCGTGTGTGTATTTGTGTGATACTTCTATGACTGTATGTTTAAGACTGAAGTACGTCAGTAAGAAAAGGTGTCACACGTGTGGGAATAAAAAATAGAGTGAAGGATTTTTTTGGGGAGAGTATGAACCAGTTCTTTGCTTGGTTTGCGGAATATGAGAAGCTTGTAATTCTAAGGTACATGCCAGAGAAAGAGAAGTCCATTGTTGATAACTATGGAGTTCCCAGAGTAAATAAGAACAGAAAAAGTGTTGTGGAAACGAGTTTTGAAAATTAACATGGCAGTTACAAGTTATTGTGGATGTGGTTAGTGTAAGTTTGATATAGTTGCTGAAGTTTTGAGGATGTAACGAGGGCAGTTAAGAATGTATTACTGAAGAGCCATCCATCAGTGTGCGGCACGAAGCAGCTGATGTAACGGAAGTTTTCTGTACCGGGGACCAGCCACGACTCAGGAGGTAAAGCAAGGATTTGACAGTTACGGCCTCTGTAACATTGTCTCTGTTGAACTTTCCCCTTTAAAGCGAAATAGAGCATTGTCGAAAGTGTGTGTGTGTGTATATATATATATATATATATATATATATATATATATATATATATATATATATATATATATATATATATATATATATATGTGTGTGTGTGTGTGTGTGTGTGTGTGTGTGTGTGTGTGTGTGTGTTATATACACACATATATATAATATATATATATATGCTATAGCCTAAATTTTGTGCTTAATCATTCATTCACGTTCGTGAAAAAATTACTCATCACCGCATTCAATCGGTTTGGATGATCAATGTCAATAGGATGCAAAATAAGAATTATGATTTATCGGTGATATTTCAGTATTTGGAAGTGTGAAAAAACACAGTCATAGAAAAAATGCTTATAATGAATACTTTGTTAGCTCTATTGCCCAAGTGAGTGAGGGGATCATATTTAATTTTTACGAACGATTGTATTTACGAGCGATTTTTAAATGCCTCAGCACTTTAACATTCTGCTCTTTCGTAACTTAAATTTTTGCGAAGCTCTGGAATGCTTAGATCCGTCTCTTGCGGGCGGAAAATGTATTGTTTCGTTGCGTTAGTAAAACTCGCGAGACTCGGTGAAATATATATATACCGGCTTTGTTTTAAATCCGCTTAGGTATTTTTGTTGATGTCGATTTGCTTGGCAGGTGATGTCATCCTTATGATTGTAGAAAAATAAAAAGGGAAACAAAATGCCAAACTGGCACGTAGTGCCTGTTATCTTATATTCTGCCATGCGAGAAAAATCTGCATGTTTGTGAATGTCTGTTTTTTTCTATTGTGATTTTTCTGTTCGCTTACGCCATCTGGCGTCGCACTGTCATTTTGACTTGTATTCAAAGATTTACTATTGTAATGATTTTCATAATGCCACTTACTATAACAAGGTAATAAATCACTAAATGGCCCCGGAGACGTAAAACCGCCATAGAGAGAGAGAGAGAGAGAGAGAGAGAGAGAGAGAGAGAGAGAGAGAGAGAGAGATCTACGGGTAATAACATCTATTTTTTACATCCCGGAAACCACCGAACGAAATTCGTAATGGAAAAACAAATATAGGACTGGAGCCTATAGAGAAAGAGGTAAAAAGAGAATAGAAAGATAGGGACGGTGGGGTGGGTTGTGGGGAGGGGAGAGGATTGTAGGGAAAGTGCTGCACCTATTGTTTCTGAAGGGTGATTGTCCTCAGAGAATACGGCTATCTTTCATCCCACCCTTCTATTTTCCGAACTTTCTTTTTTTGTTTTATCTCGCTCCTACATCCTATGCTGAGATGGACTACGGTAGGGGAAGTCATTTTGAACTGCGCTTACCGAAAGGAAGCTTTACGCCTCCCTTATCCCAAGAGACTATAAGACCGAGCAAGGTTTGCATTGTTCAGTATCTCGTTCGTAGGGAGCCAAGGTGCGGTTTAGATGACACGCCTCATATAATTTCTTCCCAGTCGGTATCATGATCATTTTCTGTAACGGTTATCAAGACCATATTTAGCTATACCTTTAAAATCTTCTGCAATAGGTGACAAAGTAATCTGAGCAAAAACTACGGAAGTTATTTTAGTACTTCATTTTATTTTAAGCAACGCGTACCAAAATATTTTTAGCAGTACAGTAGATATAACATTTTGTGGTAATAAACAGCAGAATATTTTTAGTTATGATTGTGTAGAAAATTCCAGAAACTGTCCAAAATATTTATCAACATCTTATCGAAGATTTTGACAACTATAACTATAGTTTTTATTAAAAAATTCAAGACAAATTTTTTGAGATAGCGATAGAAAAATACAAGAAAAAAATTAAAACAATAGAAGAATTTTTAAACAAGATATTGCCTTAATAGACTGTTAATTGGCAATTTTTAGTGTTAGGGTATTGTTAGGATGTTGCTTGTTTTCGAAAGCTGTTGATGACATTGCAGCTTTTTGCTGCCATGATTTCAGGGGTGTGTGTATATATATATAAATAAATAAATATATATATATATATATATATATATATATATATATATATATATATATATATATATATAAAGGACATTAATCTCCAAAAACTGAGAGTGTACGAGTTAGGTGTGAATGGGTTAGTGTGTGTGTGTGTAGGAGGGGTCGACACCCTGTTACCCATCTGCATGGGTGTATGAGTGAAACGGCTGATGAGGAAGTTTCTTGAAAAGGATTTGTGGCAATGATTGCTCTCTTGTCTTCTGTCGGTGGCCATCCTTTTTTGTGGAGGTATTTATATTATATGGGTGTGTGTTTGTGTATCTGTGTTGGTATATCACTAAAGTACTTAGTGATAGTCACACACACACACACACACACACACACACACATATATATATATATATATATATATATATATATATATATACTGTATATATATATTTTTCTTCCTTTTTAATATATATATATATATATATATATATATATATATATATATATATATATATATATATATATATATATATATATATATAGAGAGAGAGAGAGAGAGAGAGAGAGAGAGAGAGAGAGAGAGAGAGAGAGAGAGAGAGAGAGAGAGAGAGAGAGAGAGAATCACGTTTAAAGTGCCTATCGTAGATATTTTTAGTCTGAAATATTGCCGTGAAAATGAAAGCCGCTGTTTTATGTTCGGAGGACAAATTTCCATCTGCATATAGATGTCGAAGTCTAATGTACTGTTAGATGAAATAGTCACGAAAACACACAAACATATGTATATATATATATATATATATATATATATATATATATATATATATATATATATCACTCATTTACTGTATAGAGCGATATTTAATTTTTATCTAATTTGGCACTAACATGTATGCAGGTTGTATGTATTAAAAATTACGTAATCATTTTTTATTTATAAATGGAAATAACCATACATGATTGCTCACAATCTCAACATATTTTGTTTGAGCTTTTGAGATAGGGAAGAAGAGTCTCGTTAAATTTGAAATCTTTCAAGTATCAATTTAACAGTAGTAGAGGTTAGAGAACAATAACCATATCGCTCAAATTTAAGCTTAATTTACCAAGTAACAAAGTTTTTTTTACACAAGTCTTCATTCCATTTAAATTTCAAGGAATCATTAGATGAGGCCCGGCGCGGATCGGGTCCTTGTCGTATATAAATGAGATATTGCAACCAATTGTTATTTCTAAGACAAGGATATATGAGATGGTTGTCAGTATTGGAGTAAACTCGATTTCGTAGTAGTGTTATTGGAGGCTTCAAAGGATTTGCAATTTGTCATAATAATTAGGTCTCTCTCTCTCTCTCTCTCTCTCTCTCTCTCTCTCTCTTAACTAGGTGTCCATTTTGTCCATTTTCTTCTAGGTACCTGATATCAGTTTGACAATTTCATTGTCTGCTAATAAAATTCTTTGAATGTACGTGTTGGCGTTTATTTTTGTTAAAATAACTAAATATGTGTATATATATATATATATATATATATATATATATATATATATATATATATATATATGTATGTATGTATGTATATAAATTATATACATATATATACACCCACACTCACACTGGACAAATAGTTTTCATATGAATGTTTTTTAGACCGCTGTCGTTCAAGTGGGCTGCCGAAAAACACAGATATCCCATTACTCAAATCAAGCAAATTCAAGAGAATTGACTCAGATTTCGTCGTATTCAAAGAACTTCATTAAATCGAAGAGCCTTTTGGGCGAAGATTTTTATTCTCTAGTTTTTAATCGGCATGATGGATAGAATCACATTATTCTCTGATTCTCTTTTATTTGTAAGCTCTGAATTTCAGGCTTTAAGAACCTTGAAATGAATTTCTGTAAACAGGACATACACAAAATGCAAAGGAAGTAAAAATCCGTAATAAAATAAGAAAGAAAGGTGAATGAAAACCAAGAACTGCAAAAGGAACTAATCATAGCCTGCAGTCTGAAGTAAACGAAAATGATTTGGAAGAGAAAGTTGAAAGCCATGAAAAAAGATAGAGGAAGCTAACTGTGAACCAAAAAGCAGGACAAATGGAATGAATCAGTACAATAAAGTTAAAAATAAAAAAGTGGGGATTTACACCGCTCAATATGATCAGATGGAAATGACAGCTTACTCAAGTGGAAAGTCTATGGATGAAACAAAGGCCCGGTGAAATGGACCTTAGATGAAAGGACAGAGACTTCATTAACTGAGTCGAGGAAGGAAGATGTCGCTTGACAAAATGTGCTTTGCATGGAGAACATGGCTCCGACGAAATTAAAAATTTTCGTATTCGTCTAGAGACTTGCTTTTGGCTTCAGCGGATCAAATGTGTCATATTTACGGGAAAAATTAGTTGACTGAATCATGGCCATATGGCATTATGGCATTGATTTTATGCCCTACAACACTATACTAAATAATTAAAACTTTAAATGGTATGACAATAAATCTTTCAAGCGAAGTTAAACTTTTTAAAATGTTCTGCAAACGATTCACTCCTAAAATGGATCAAAAGTGTCAGGGACATTTTATACAGCTTTCCCTGTACAAGAATTTACCTTCCATGCCACCAATGGGCTTCTGAGAGCAGTCGATTTCTGTGACCCTAACAGATGGCCATTCGGCCGGCAAGTATTAGCGTGTGTGTGTGTGTGTGTGTGTGTGTGTGTGTGTGTTTGTGTGTGTGCGTGCGTGATACTTCTAAGATTGTGTGTTTAAGACTGAAGTGTGTCAGCAGGAAAAGGCGACGCACGTGAGGGAGTGAAAAATAGAGGAAGGACATATTTTTGGCTGAGTATGAATCTGCTCTTTGATTTGCAGATTATGGGAAAGATGTAGTACTAAGGTAGATGACAGAGACAGAGATGTCTATTGTCGATAACTATGGAGTTCCCAGAGCAAATGAGAACTGAGAAAGTGTTGTGGAAATGGGTTTCGAAATTAACATGGTAGTTGTAAGTTTATTGTGGGAATGGTTAGTGTAAGTTTGAGAACATAGAGTTGAAGCTTAGAGGATGTAAAGAGGGCAGCTAAGTCTGCTGCTGATGAGCCAGTTGTGTAGGCATGAAACGGCTGATGTAATGGAAGTTTCTGTGTAGGGGCTCATTCATGATTCAGTAATTACTACACGTTGTACCGTCATCTCTCAAGGGTTATCCTTCTAAGCGTAATTGCTCACTGTCATATATATATATATATATATATATATATATATATATATATATATATATATATATATATACATATATATATATATATATATATATATATATATATATATATATATATACTGTATATATATATATATATATATATATATATATATATATATTCGACAATAAGCAATTGTAAATAGGATACTATTTAAGATTTGTGATTTCATATATATACAGTATATATATATATATATATATATATATATATATATATATATATATATATATATATATATATATATATATATATATATAAATATATTGTTATGAAATCATAAATCTTAAATTGTATCCAAGTTACACTGACCATCAAAACTGACTGAGTGCGGTGTTGAGTAATTGTTTTCACGAACAGGAATGATTGAATGAAACAAAATTTAGTCTATAAAGCCAATATACATACACACACACACACACACACACACACACACACACATATATATATATATATATATATATATATATATATATATATATATATATATATATATAGATATATACAGTATACACACACACACACATATATATATATATATATGTATGTATGGACTAAATTTTACGATTTCATAGCGATACTTCCGTACCTAAAAGTGTGAAAAAAATCACTTTTATGCAAAAAATATTTATATTTATTATACAAGATCAGCCTATTGCTGAAATGAAGGGTTTTAAAATGACAAAATGAAGCGTAGTTTGTTATTTATTTTGAGTACGATTTTTCCTGTTTATTTACGTCGTCTGGCGTCGCAGTGTCGTTTTGACTTCTGATCAAACATTTACTATGTTGGGATTTTCGTAATACACCAACTATCACAAAGTTATGAATTATGCCCAGGAGCCATAAAACGTTCAGAGAGAGAGAGAGAGAGAAATCTACGGCAATAACATACATTTATCGCAGCTTGGAAACCACCCATCTAAATAGTCATGAAAGAATATAAATACAGGAATGGAATCTAGAAAAAGGGAGGAAAAGAGACTAGAGAAGATAGGGCCGATGGGGGTGTGGTGGGGTGGGGCGTGGGGCGTGGGGATGGGGAAGGGGTGGCGAGGATCGTAGGGAAAGTGCTGCTCCTATTGTTTCTGGGGGGTGATTGTCCTCAGAGAATACGGCTATCTTTCATCCTACCCTTCTATTTTCCGAACTTTCTTTTTTTGCTTTATCTCACTCCTGCATCCTCTGCCATGATGGACTCTGGTAAGGAGAAGTCATTTTGAACTGCGCTTACCGAAAGAAAAATCTTTACGTCTCCCTTACTCCAAGGGGCTATAAGACCGGGCAAGGTTTGTATTGTTTAGTATCTCGTTTGTAAAGAACGTGCCTCCTATAATATCTTCCCAGCCAGTGTCATGATTATTTTCTGCCACGGGTATCAAGACGAGTTTTAGCGGCACTTTTAAAATCTTTTGCAACAGGTTCATTAATTTATTTTTAGCAACACGGACCAAAGTACTTTTAGTAAAAGATATAATAATTTGTGGTAATTGACAGCAGAGTAAGTTTTAGCATTGGTAACCTCGTCAATTTCAGCATCAGTTGCCAAAAAAAAAATTAACATCAAAATTTTGAGCAACTGTTGTCAGTGAAGTTTTTATTAAAAATTTCAAAACAAGTTTTGTGGCAGCGATCAAAAAATACAAATTTTCAAAATAATGGAAGAAACTTTAATAAGGCATTGCCTTTACAGACTGTAGAAGCCAGTCAGAATGAGAGTTTGGTGTTAACAGATAGTATTTCGTATAAGGCCATCGTTACGATATTCCTTGTTTTCGAAAGTTGTTGATGACAATGCAGCTTTTCGCTGCCATGATTCATATACTGTGTGTATATATGTATATATATATATATATATATATATATATATATATATATATATATATATATATGTATATGTATATATGTATATGTGTGTATATATATATATGTGTGTGTGTATGTATGTGTATATATATATATATATATATATATATATATATATATATATATATATATATATATATACAATCATGAAGCTACAAATGTCGTTTAATATCAAATTCACGCTACCTCGAGAGTATCTCCGATGGAGAATTATCACCGAAGGGGAATTTATATAAGTGATAAATGAACAGGTACCACTGGGACGCGAACCCTTGACATGGACCCATTCAACGACTCCAGTGGACGTTACCACCGCGCCATCAAGAGAGGTATAAATCATTACCGAGTCTGCTGTACTGTTTTTTCCCGTCGTGAGCGGGGAAATTGTACTTAGCCTCGGCAATGACCCACCTCCGCCATGATAGTTCGTTGGTACGTTTGGAACACGCAGCTCTTATTATGAAATTTTTTTATCACACCGTGATTTATATACAATCATGGTACCTGTTCATTTATCACTTATATAAATTCCCCTTCGGTGATAATTCTCCATCGGAGATACTCTCGAGGTAGCGTGAATTTGATATTAAACGACATTTGTAGCTTCATGATTGTATATAAATCACGGTGTGATAAAAAATTTCATAATAAGAGCTGCGTGTTCCAAACATACCAACGAACTATCATGGCGGAGGTGGGTCATTGCCGAGGCTAAGTACAATTTCCCCGCTCACGACGGGAAAAAACAGTACAGCAGACTCGGTAATGATTTATACCTCTCTTGATGGCGCGGTGGTAACGTCCACTGGAGTCGTTGAATGGGTCCATGTCAAGGGTTCGCGTCCCAGTGGTACCTGTTCATTTATCACTTATATAAATTCCCCTTCGGTGATAATTCTCCAACGGAGATATACTCGAGGTAGCGTGAATTTGATATTAAACGACATTTGTAGCTTCATGATTGTATATAAATCACGGTGTGATAAAAAATTTCATAATAAGAGCTGCGTGTTCCAAACGTACCAACGAACTATCATGGCGGAGGTGGGTCATTGCCGAGGCTAAGTACAATTTCCCCGCTCACGACGGGAAAAAACAGTACAGCAGACTCGGTAATGATTTATACTCTCTTGATGGGGCGGTGGTAACGTCCACTGGAGTCGTTGAATGGGTCCATGTCAGGGTTCGCGTCCCAGTGGTACCTGTTCATTTATCACTTATATAAATTCCCCTTCGGTGATAATTCTCCATCGGAGATACTCGAGGTAGCGTGAATTTGATATTAAACGACATTTGTAGCTTCATGATTGTATATAAATCACGGTGTGATAAAAAATTTCATAATAAGAGCTGCGTGTTCCAAACGCACCAACGAACTATCATGGCGGAGGTGGGTCATTGCCGAGGCTAAGTACAATTTCCCCGCTCACGACGGAAAAAACAGTACAGCAGACTCGGTAATGATTTATACCTCTCTTGATGGCGCGGTGGTAACGTCCACTGGAGTCGTTGAATGGGTCCATGTCAAGGGTTCGCGTCCCAGTGGTACCTGTTCATTTATCACTTATATAAATTCCCCTTCGGTGATAATTCTCCATCGGAGATACTCGAGGTAGCGTGAATTTGATATTAAACGACATTTGTAGCTTCATGATTGTATATAAATCACGGTGTGATAAAAAATTTCATAATAAGAGCTGCGTGTTCCAAACGTACCAACGAACTATCATGGCGGAGGTGGGTCATTGCCGAGGCTAAGTACAATTTCCCGCTCACGACGGAAAAAACAGTACAGCAGACTCGGTAATGATTTATACCTCTCTTGATGGCGCGGTGGTAACGTCCACTGGAGTCGTTGAATGGGTCCATGTCAAGGGTTCGCGTCCCAGTGGTACCTGTTCATTTATCACTTATATAAATTCCCCTTCGGTGATAATTCTCCATCGGAGATACTCTCGAGGTAGCGTGAATTTGATATTAAACGACATTTGTAGCTTCATGATTGTATATAAATCACGGTGTGATAAAAAAATTTCATAATAAGAGCTGCGTGTTCCAAACGTACCAACGAACTATCATGGCGGAGGTGGGTCATTGCCGAGGCTAGTACAATTTCCCGCTCACGACGGAAAAAACAGTACAGCAGACTCGGTAATGATTTATACCTCTCTTGATGGCGCGGTGGTAACGTCCACTGGAGTCGTTGAATGGGTCCATGTCAAGGGTTCGCGTCCCAGTGGTACCTGTTCATTTATCACTTATATAAATTCCCCTTCGGTGATAATTCTCCATCGGAGATACTCGAGGTAGCGTGAATTTGATATTAAACGACATTTGTAGCTTCATGATTGTATATAAATCACGGTGTGATAAAAAATTTCATAATAAGAGCTGCGTGTTCCAAACGTACCAACGAACTATCATGGCGGAGGTGGGTCATTGCCGAGGCTAAGTACAATTTCCCCGCTCACGACGGGAAAAAACAGTACAGCAGACTCGGTAATGATTTATACCTCTCTTGATGGCGCGGTGGTAACGTCCACTGGAGTCGTTGAATGGGTCCATGTCAAGGGTTCGCGTCCCAGTGGTACCTGTTCATTTATCACTTATATAAATTCCCCTTCGGTGATAATTCTCCATCGGAGATACTCTCGAGGTAGCGTGAATTTGATATTAAACGACATTTGTAGCTTCATGATTGTATATAAATCACGGTGTGATAAAAAATTTCATATATATATATATATATGTATATATAGTGTGTGCATGTGTTGTTACATGAGGCCGGTTGGAAGAATTAAAATGGGTTTTTTTTAATTAACTGCCTTGAAGGCCAACACAAAGCTCTCAGAATGTAAGCGATAAATGGAATGAATAAACCGACTTCCCTTAATATCACATCTAAGTAAACAGAGAAGTGGAGGTCGCCTTGCTAAATTATAACCAGTCAATGCTTTAAACTGAATTTATTTACAAATGAAGCAATCAAGAAATTAATAATTAAGGGCTGACTTAGTAGCAAACAAGCACATACAAGGTGCAATCAAAGTTCGACACTGCGTAGCAAATAACTGAATCTGAAAAGGCTCCCGCCCTGAGATAGTTTGACTCTTATATGTCTTTAATGCAGACAGGTTAAAAGATTTTTGGTTGTTAACGCAACTGGATTCCTAAAGGGAGAGAACTGTTTAGTGCCCCGGACTGCTAATCAGAAGTCTCTTGCGCGTGGCAGGATGGCAGTTAAACGTCTACGCTAGTTTTGATTTACAAGGCAGGGGTAGACCGCTTGAAGAGTCAGATAACAGGGTTCTGGAAAAGAATTCCAGGTTAGCATTCAAATCAAATGATTTTCTCTCACATGAAATTACTTATGCACGATAAAGGAATTGATCAATTATATTTCATCAGCACAGGTAACACTATGGTGGGAATGATCTAATTATGATCACTGAACTAATTTAATTTGAGCTTGGGATAAGTCATGAGAGGCAAATGGCTGCTAGGTCTGATTGGACAAAGGGGGCTTTGTTTAGGAGAATGAAAAGTTGGAAATACTGAAAATGGAGAGAAATTCACGAGGAGAAACAGTTGCTGGCAGGAGACCGAAGGCTTCCAGACGTACCTTGTTCCTTCTGTTTGTAGAGCTCGTTGCAAGAGACGAATTTCGGCCGCAGGAGTCTCACGATCCATGCCAACTTAGAGAGACGAAGAAGCACCACTCAATGCATTGGCGGTTGGGTAAGGAGTGTTTGTGTGGCCCGGGTCACAGGGCGTCGAATGCGGTTTGGTTTTGGGTTGGGCACAGGACATCAGCGATCTGAAAGCAGTCACACAGCCGGCGAAAGGTCGTAGGGAAAATAGGTCTTACAGTTAAGTCCTTAAGGGTTAGGGTAATAGCCTACTTGTGGCCCGGATTCACCCTTGTGTCCCTAACGGCTATTTAACCCCCCAAGCATTGGATGATGTGGGGGCTAAGAGGTCACTATGTTTTCCCCCAAATCAGGTGATCTTGGGGGGGTAGGCCTAAATAAGTTCAACCCCCCTTCATGGCGTCTCCTCCAGCCATCATTAAATTTGATTTTCTATCTAACTGGCTAAAGGGACGAATGGAATATATATGAGAATATATATATATATATAATATATATACAATATATATATATATATATATATATATATATATATATATATATATATACATATATATATATATATATATATATATATATATATATATATATATATATATATATATATATATATATATATATATATATATATATATATATATATATATATATATATATATATATATATATATTATATAGTGAATTTGGTATTAAAAACGATAATTTTTGCTTAATTTTATGAATATAAATAGAGAGAGACAGAGAGAGGGGGGTGGGGGGAAGAAGCACGTTTAAAGTGCCTAACATAGATATTTTTCAGTCTGAAATATTGCTGTGAAAATGAAAGCCGATGTTTCATGTTCGTAGGAGAAGTTACCATTTGCATATACTGTAGATGTCGAAGACTAATGTATCGTTAAATCGAATAGTCACAAAAAACATTTCTATAGCATTCATTTGTTTTATAAATTAATATTTACCTGAAATATTGTTTTGCACGAACATGTAAGTTTTTATGTGTAAAAACTTACATTGCAATTTCTTAATATACATGATTGCATATATCAATATATTCTGTTTGACTTCCGAGATTGGGATGGAGAGTCTTATTAAATATGAAATCTCTCAAGTATCAATTTAAGAATACAGTAGTAGGGGTTACGGGAAGATAACCCCATATCGCTGAAATTCGAATTTAATTTGCTAAAATTAATTATCTCATGTTTGCAAGTGTCTTCATCCAAATTCAAATTTCAAGGAGTCGTTTTATTAGAGCCAGAGAGGATCGGATCCCTGTCGTCATATATAAGTGAGATATTACCGCTGATTGTAATCTCTAAGACAAGGATATATGAGATGGTTGTCAGTGTTGGAGTAAACTCGAATGTGTGGTAGTGTTATTGGAGGCTGCAAAGGATTTGCAATTTGTCAGAATGAACCAATCAGACCACCACCCCGCCCCCTCTCTCTCTCTCTCTCTCGTATGTTGGTGTCCATTTTCTTCAAGGTGCCTACCATAATTTTAATAATTTCGTGGTCTGCTAAGAGAATTCTGACAATGTATGAAACAGTGCTTGATATTTTTTAAATAACCTTTTACTCATACATCCACTCATATTTGACAGATACATATAAATATATATAATTAATTATATATATATATATATATATATATATATATATATATATATATATATATATATATATATATATATATATATATATATATATATATACATATATATATATTCTTACAGATGGGGTCTCGTCGGAGGAATGCAAGGAGTTTCTTAATCTACGCACTGCCAAAGGGGCCAACAGAGGACACCAAAATGTAACAAAAAATGCAGAGCTGAGTGGTGACTTACCTTATTTTCAACAATTGAATTAGAGTATGGAAGGTTGCCATGGGAAATGAGTCACTGGTTAGGTTACAATGAATTCATTTACACATGAAGCAATCAGAAAATGAATCTGGAACTGAAGATCCAGCAGGCAATCAAAATTAAAAAATGGAAATTACGAGGACGTGAATAACACGTCTCTAATTAGAAAGTGTAATAAGGCTTGAATTAATCTCAGTTAACTGGCTCTTGTGCACAATGGGGGCGACTCCTATCCAGACTTTCTTGATTATCAAAATGGTAGTACTCCTAAGATGATTTGATTCACAAGGCGGGGTCAACTGAGCGGAAGAGTAGCAGGACTCCTGGAAAATGAATCCAGGATTAGTGTTCAAGTACAAAGAGTTTCTCTCACATGAAAAATTATGCACTATGGAGGTAATGGATCAGTTTAAGTTATTTGCCCTTGGTTAACACTGCGGTGGGAATAATCTAATGCTGATCGCTGAATTGAATTAAATTGCGTTAGGACAAGTCATGGGGCTAGTTATGGGCTGCTTTTGTTGCTGGACTTTGGCTTAACAAACCGGTCTTTGTTTAGGAGAATGTACAGTGAAAATTCAGAAAACATAAGGGAGAAATTCATGGAGAGAAACATAACTGGCTCGGAGACTAATTGCTTCTGACATACCTTATGCCTGTTAATGTTTTGAGCTCTGAATATGTGGGAGCTTGGCCATCCGGATTCATTAGCCGCCACTATTGGCAGAAGAAAATGGAAGGCGCGAATGCACGCGTTGCTAGCTAGGTACGGAGTGTCGTTTTCGAGTCGAAAGCGATCCCTTGTTGTGCATGTTTCCAATCGCCGGGCATCAGTCATCTGCAAAAAGTCACACAGCCAGCAAAAGGGGGTATGGAAAATAGGTCTTATGGTTAGGGACTTAAGGGTTAAGCTCCTAGTCTACCTACAGCCTGTTTTCCTCCCTTGGCACTAACGGACGAGCCGCACCTACAAATCACGTGATGGGGGGCCAAAGGGGGAAAGCTAAAGTGTGTCATTGTGCTACCCCAGGTCAGATGACGTGGCGGGGTTTCTCAGGCCTACTTGAGTTCAAATTCTGGGCAAACATCTTCCTTCTCGCCGCCAAAGCTAGCCTAGGAGTTAACTGAGAAGTGCTTTTGTTCAGAAATTTCGATTTCTTATCTGGCGGACTAAGAGGGATGAATAAAAATACGTGAATATATATATATATATATATATATATATATATATATATATATATATATTACACACACACACACACATACATACACTCATATTTGACAAATAGTTTTCATCTGACTGTGAATTAGACCACCGTCGTTCAAGTGGGCTGCCAAAAAACACAGACATCCCATTAATCAAATGAAGCAAATGTAAGAGAATTGACTCACAGATTTCGTCGTATTCAAAGAACTTCATTAAATCGAAGAGCCTTTTGGGCGAAGGTTTTTATTCTCTAGTTTTTAATCGGCATGATGAATAGAATCACGTTAATCTTCGATTCCCTCTGATTTGTAAGCCATGGATCTCAAGCCTTAAAGACCTCAAAATTTAATTTCTGTAAACACGACATTCACAAAACGCAAAGGAAGTAAAAAACCGTAATAAAATAAAAAGAGAGGTGAATGAAAACCGAGAACTGCAAAAGGAACTAATCTTAGCCAGCAGTCTGAAGTAAATGGATATGATTTAAGGAGAAAGTTTAAAAACAAAAAAAATAGAAGCTATTTGTGAACCAAAGAGCAGGACAAATGGAACGAGTCAATAGAAGAAAGTTGGGCAAAAAAGGGTTTCCACCGCTAAATAGGATCAGATGGAAATGACAGCTCAGTCAAGTGGAAAGTCTATGGATGAAACAAAGGCTCTGTTAAATAGACCTTAGATGAAATGACAGAGGCTTCGTTAATTGAATCAAGGAAGCAGGATGGTGCTTGACAAAATGTACTTTGCATGGAGGAGAACATGTCTTCGACGAAATTAACATTTTTTTTTTTGTATGGAGACTTGCATTTGGCTTCAGTGAGTCAACTGTGTCGTATTTACGGGAAAGATGAATTAACTTAAGCCTTATGGCATTGATTTTATGCCCCATATAATTATGCTAAATAATCAAAACGTGAAATGGTTGGACGATAAAGCTTTCATGCGAAGTTAATCCTTTTAAGATCTTATGCAAAAGATTCACTCCTGAAATGGACCAGAAACGTGTCTTCATATTATATACAACTTTCTATGAACAGGGACATTCGACCGGCAGGTCTGAAAGTGTCAGGCGGATATGTCATTACATATACAGTATATATATATATATATATATATATATATATATATATATATATATATATATATATATATATATATATACATATATACACATACATACATATATATATATATATATGTATATGTATATATCCACATACACATATAGGCCTACCCTGTATATGTAATGACATACCCGCCTTACACTTTGAGAACTGCTGGTCGATTGGCCCGGTGTTCGGATCATAGACAAGCCGTAGGTGACACAGAAGGTACATTCTTGTTCAGGGAAAGCTGTATATAATATCAAGTCACGTTTCTGGTCCATTTCAGGAGTGAACCTTTATGTAAGATTTTAAAAGCATTAACTTCGCATGAAAGCTTATCGTCCAACATTACAGGTTTTGATTATTTAGCGTAATTATATGGGGCATAAAATCAATGGCATAAGGCATAAGTTATTCCATTTTTCCCGTAAATCCGTCACATTTGACCCACTGAAGCCAAATGCAAGTCTCCATACGAAAACATAAATTTTCAATTTCGTCGGAGACATGTTCTCCTCCAAGCAAAGCACATTTTGTCAAGCGCCATCTTCCTTCCTCGATTCGGTTAACGAAATCTTTGTCCTTTCACCTAAGATCCACTTCACCGAGCCTTTGTTTCATTCATAGACTTTCCACTTGAGTGAGATGTTATTTCCATCTGATCCTATTTAGCGGTGGAAATCCTTTTTCGCTCAACTTTCTTCTGTTGATTCATTCCATTTGTCGTCTCTGTTAACGTTAACACAAGGAAAGGTAAGCAAGATATCGATTTTGTCACCAGTTTATAAAATGAGCGTGGTTACTTGGTCCAAAATTTGCGGCAAAAAATCTTATAGCGGTTAAGCCTCCTTTTTCAGTAAAGCACTCTCTTCCACATGCGAATATAGGGACAATTAAAGTTAAGCTAGGACATGTACGCTAGAGATACACGCTTTTTTAGTTTTCCGTAAAAGAAAACTACTGTTCCGGCTTCGTCTGTCCGTCCGCCCTCAGGTCTTAAAAACTACGGAGGCTAGAGGGCTGCAAATTGGTATGTTGATCATCCAACCCCCAATAATCAAAATACCAAATTGCAGCCCTCTAGCCTCAGTAGTTTTTATTTTATTTAAGGTTAAGATTAGCCATAATCGTACTTCTGGCAGCGCTATAGGTACCAACAACATAGGCCACCACCGGACCGTGGCTGAGTCCACCACCGGACAGAAAACTCGATTGCGTCGAGGAAACTTCGGCGCATTTTTTACATGTTTTCTGTAGTGTTTGAGAGAAACAAAGAAGCTACGAAGTATGTATTCGAATGAAGCCCAATATTACTTTTGTTTTCATAGAATATTTGGGGTAGAAACGAAAGCTTTGTGGATGTTGTTTGACAGATGCGCAATGTTTATGAAAAACAACTGAATGAAGAAACAAAGGTTTCTTGTATGTTGTTTGTGCAAGAATCACAGCGTTTGTGAAGAATTTAAGGAAAAACTAAGGTTTCGTCAAAAAATATTTGTGAAAGAAAACATGTTTGTGAAGAATTGTTGAGGGGAAACAATATGCATACGAATGACGCACAGTATTTGCAAAGAACATATATCGCAAAGAAGGTTTGTCAGATAAAGCTCTGAAAGACGCAGGCTTTTCCAAAGTATATCCGAGAAGGACGGATCTTTTATCTTATGTGACAAAAAGTTGGTTTGCAATCTGAATGTGAGAAATGTTATGATAATGTGATCATATTTATGAAAAAGACGATTTTGTAAGAAATGTTTATGAAAAACATTTTATGGAAGACTAGTAGGCTATATAAACAACATAAACAATGAGAATACGAGATATGTCATTAACAGGAATTAACGGGAACCAAAAAATAATTAGACTGTGGAAAAAATTAGATGAAAGGGATCCGTTATGGACGATATAACTTTTTTCTCAGTGCGGTAAAATATTTTTACAGTAAATATGATATAGTAAATTTACTATTAAAGTATTTGCAAAGCAGTGCACGACAATTGTTCGCAAAAAACAAATTTGAGGAAGTTTTCATCTTGGGACTGTATGGCGATTTAACGAAATAAAAGGCCTTAAAATTGGTGTTTATAGAAAAGAAGATACTCAAAAATATTCAACATGAGGAGCTTATAAGTTCAGTTAAAAGCAGACAGCCTACTAAGAGGTGAGGCTACAAAGTTTTAAGTCGACCATCTACGGAGAGTATGAAGTTTCACTGGGAAGCAGACCTTGTCTAGAAAGTACGAAGATTAATTTAGCAAAAGGTCATCTACGAGAGTATATGGGCTCACTAAAAGTCAACTGTGTACAAGAATAGAGGGGTTTCTCAGTAGTCGGTGTACGGGAAGCATAAGGTTGTATAAAGCAAGCTCTGAAACAGAAAACAACACTATTGTATATTCTGGTCTCGCCTTAAAGATATTTCTGCTGTTAGTAATGTTCATGTCCTTTACAAAATCGCATTCACACCTTCCTTTTTCTATAATTTTCAGCCTTAACAAAACCCGACGCATCACTGTGCATAAAATCTATATTCTCACTGTAAATACTGCAACCAAAGGCGATATTATTCAAGATGAAATCAGCGACTTCCTGTCATTTACGTCAAGGAAAGCCTGAAGGAAAAGAAAAGATATATGCAAATGCAATCATATGCGATGGGCGTTTGTGCGTCAATTCACATCAGTCAAAAATTTTCGAGCCATCCGGGCCAAAAATGCTGGCTATTTCAGGGGGAAATATTTTAGGGGTTGGCGGGTCAACACGGCACTCTGGAACGGTGCCAAAGTTCCCACCCGAACAATGCTGACCCAAGCTATCCTTCACTTGGTGCGTGTATTTGTTGCGTTTGCTATCGGATTCCATTTGTATCAACGGTTTTGTTGATTTTGCATTTTTTCTAGGGTTTTTGTTTTTCATTTTGATTGCAGAGCCGACAGATTTTTCCATGCATTTTTGTCCACGCTTCCCTCGGCTCAATTTACATCGGTAATTGGTCGTGTCAATATACAGGCGTAAATCTTTAGCATTAAGATAAAACCTTCTCTGTAAAAATTTTTATCATATGTTTTTCTAAGACATACACATTTAATTTTGGATTAATTTAACAACTTAGAGGATATGAGATGTTGTTGAAAGACTTTGATTGATGAAATATTTATTCACAATATCTGCGCTTTCTAATTTGTTATAATTTCTTCAGCTGGTTGTCAACGATTTATTTATTATAGGAGATGTAGTTCCTGAGTGTCTGAATATCGTATGAAAGTTTGTTTAAAAAAGTATCTTTCGTGTATACATACTCATTCGTTAGGATTTATCTGAATGTTTGGAAGTAGGTACACGGAAATTCGTGACAGAAGCCAACATACTGTTTTATAAGTGTTGTTATTGTATAATAATAATAATAATAATAATAATAATAATAATAATAATAATAATAATAATAATAACTGGATATGATCGATTTTCTTTAACGTCATGGTATTTCTAAATCTTATATGAAACACCCGTAGAATCGAGCACTTGCAGAATTGTAAAAAGTGACGTGCCCAAGATTCATGTCACTTTTTACAACTCCGCAATTATTCAGCAAGAATCGTATCAGTGAAATCGCAGTTAATTTCATCAATTCAGCGCAGGGATGAACATCGCTAATTGGGGTAAACAACTTTCAAAAACATAGGAAATCGGAATTTCCAGGGACCCTAATTTGCCATTTTGAAGGGGATGACTTGCTGTGGACTTCCGAGTGACATGTGATTAGAAACTGTTATAAAGAATGTTTCCGAGCGGCCAGTGAAGAACAAGAGGAATTTGTTTCTGGTGATAGAAATTAATTTCTCGCTATAATGTGGTTCGGATTCCACAATAAGCTGTAGGTCCCGTTGCTAGGTAACCAATTGGTTCTTAGCCACGTAAAAATAAATCTAATCCTTCGGGCCAGCCCTAGGAGAGCTGTTAATCAGCTCAATGGTCTGGTTAAACTAAGATATACTTTTTTTTATAAAGAATGTTTGAAATTACTATATTTAGAGATCCGATTATTGACGATTTTGCCAATTTTTGTATCCTTGTGATCTTGAAAATAGTCTTGTATAAAAATTATTTGGTTCAAATAATCAAGAAACCATATGATTATCCTCCCGTCAGGTTTCATGATCTAACGAGGAAGTATGGTCAGAGTGTAGGAATTTTAAAGATTGATATGGAAAAAATGCAAATTTTATAATCATTATTTAACAATAATCTGTAATAATATAATCATAGAGGCTCTGAGCTTGTTTGTCCTCCCCTGGGTGACAGTAGAAAAGACGTGACACAGCCACCCATCCCCTGCACACCGGTTTGTCCGCCCTGTGTGGGGACCGGGTAGGTAGAGGAACAGGAGGGTAGGGTAGACATCCACCCTCCTCCTGCAAACCTGTCTCTCCGCCCAGGGTGGTGCGGGGTAGGGGAGACAGCAGCGCCGTTTCAGCGCGCGTAGTGCGCCCTAATAAGCTCGTGATGATAATAAAATTCTACGCGATGTTTTGTCGCTTACAATAACGTGTGGATCGGTGTAATTGTTTCTTTACTGGGAAATCATGATGAGCAATAGAACGTTAGTTATGTAATCTATCAAATTAGGCATGAATGAAGTTCGATTGTTTTCGCCAGTCATAACGAAAGATCTTACTAAAGTTCTTAAGTGCAGAAATAAGATTCTCGCAAGTTTATATTTACTATCATTATTAGTACTGGTAAAATTAGCTTTAATAATCGTAGTAGTCAAGGGGCCGTAACAGAGGGTATACTACAGAAGCTACAACTACAAAGGGTTATAACTGAGGAATTTCTTTATACCAGCAACTTCAGTCATCATATGCGATTTTTCTCGCAATCTTACCCCAGAAGACGATAAGAAAAGTTATAAAGTTTTTTTTTCGTTTTCACAAGAATTTAATATTCTGCTTTAAAAGACATGTCGTAATCTTAATTTCAAACGTTTTATCAGCATAAATATTCCATTAATGCAATCCGGCGCAGTGATTTGAATACCGACTATCTAAAAAGATTTCACGACTTCATTCGTGCCTAACTTTTACTTGGTCGACATATTTTCATCGCCATCACCGCCACAATACCATTATTATTATTATTATTATTATTATTATTATTATTATTATTATTATTATTATTATTATTATTATTATTTTTATTATTTTTATTATTATTATTCTACTGGTAATACCAGAAAGCCGATAATGTTGGGAACGCACTTGATTACAATATATATGTGAGCAAAACAGTAAAACAGAATTAGGGAAACAAATAAATACATAGTAAAATCAGGGAAACAAGTAGGCTAAATTTATGTTAAAATCAGAGAAACAAATAAATTTATACAAAAATGAACCTTACCTGAAATATAATATGTTCGAGTCTGTACTATGAGGACAGATAGCCACTGTCAGCTAGTCTGAATGTTTTATTGTTATGCCTTTAGGTTGCTAGGGTACCTTTAGAATTCTTGACCTTGGCTATATTATAAGCATTTTCCATACCTGTTAGAAATGTTTGTTGGTGGATTAAACAATTGGCCTATGATATTAGGATCTCCAGAATGACTGTACTTTTCTGCTATCTATTTTTTAAGTAAATGTTCATTTTAAAAGGCCGGCTATTATGTAAAAACTATAATTCTTTCCTAGTGTGTTTAGTAATGGTTTCCAGCTGTTAGTTCAGTGGGCCTTGATGCTCCACTATGCAAAACGCAATGTGTATAGAAATAATTTTTTCACAGCGACCAGTAATAATCTACTGGCACTGAACTCCACGTCACAACTTCATGTCCAGACCGTGTCCCGTGTTAGACTCTTTCATCAGTGTCCCTATTTAAGTATCCCGGTAGGGGGGTAGTGCCGCCAGTGCCCCTCATGCGGTGCACTGTAGGCATTACTTAAGGTTCTTTGCAGCGTTCCTTCGGCCCCTAGCTGCAACTCATTTCATTCACAATTGTTTCACTGTGCAATTGCGAGGTTTTCCTTCTGTTACTCCTTTCAGACATTTTTACTTCCAGTTTCCGTTTCTGCGCTAAATGATCTCATAGGTCCCAGCGCATGGCCTTTGGCCTAAATTCTATATTCTATTCACTCCTATTTAAGTATGTAGAACAAAGGTACGTAATGGTCCGAGCTTTGAAACAGTATGTTCAGGGCCTTGGCTAGGAAGCTGCCTCTTAACCTTCTCTTATATTATCGTCAATTTTTACGGTATGGGTAACCTGTAATCTGTGTACATCTTGATTACTCTCTTCATCAGTAGCTGTAAATCGAAATCGGCAGATTTCTTTCTTGGCAACACTCCATAAGAGTCATATAAAAGGGTAATCTCCGTTATCACCCTTAGTGTCTGCTTAACCTGAGATAGTTCGTTCTACTCGTTTCATGTTATTACATTCCATTTACTGTAAATCCGCGGAGCAGTCTCCTTTGCAGTGTTTTAAGATGTTTTAAGAAGTAATCATGCTTTCGTAAAACAGTAGTCGCCAGTGCTTTGACTTTGTTCTGCTTTGTGTAATGTTCATCGGTTGTTCCTCGGTTATTCATTCTCACCCTTTGTGCAGTACCTCTTTCCTTATTGAGATTTTATTTTCACATTTTGTGGTCTTCTATTCGGTAGGAGCTTGTAAGTCTAGTTAAAGGCTGTGTGCTGTATTCCATAAGTAGGCATTAATAACTAGAAGAAGAAGAAGAAAAGGAAGAAAAAATAATAATAATAATAATAATAATAATAATAATAATAATAATAATAATAATAATAATAATAATAATAATAAGAAGAAGAAGAAGAAGAAGAAGAAGAAGAAGAAGAAGAAGAAGAAGAAGAAGAGCAACAACAACAACAAACAAATAAAAAACAATAATAATAATAATAATAATAATAATAATAATAATAATAATAATAATAATAATAATACCTGAGCTAAAAGTGACCTCGATTAATACCGAAGAAGACTTTCTCCTGAAGGACAACCTAAAAGAAAATTTTTCCTGAAGGATAACTCTACGGACGATGAACTCTCTATTTCAGTATCCTGTTACTGTTTTACCTTGTACATCAGAAGTAATAATAATAATAATAATAATAATAATAATAATAATAATAATAATAATAATAGTAATAATAATAATAATAATCTGTTGTAGGTCGCGATAAATTTATCCGCTTTACTTCTTACATCACGGAGGTTACAGGTTCATGCAGAAAGGTCAACAACGGATTTAGCCTAAGTAAAACAAGGAAATGTTGAACTGCAAGAGTTTTTGACTTTTCCTTCTTCGAACGCAAAGGATTAAGACAGATAAAGAGTTTGTGTATTCAGTTATTTATAGTGACAGGTCAACTGAAATCTTTTCCATGTTATCGTTCTGCATCAAGAATCATAAACTTAATTTATTGTTATTTTATTATGTCCTTGTTATAATTTTTCCTTGTCATTTATTAACGTATTCTGTAGAATATTGGGAGACATTTGTAAATTGTAGGTCCAATTGTTCTTGGGGATAATCTGCTCAGAGTTAGGGAAATTGTTGGGTTTCGTTCTGTCGAATTCCTAACTCACCCGTAAATTTTGTCTGCAGAAGACCTGAATAATGAGAAATCTCTGTCGCTTCAAGTTCACACTCTCATAGATATACAAGTTGAAGGGTTTATGCGCACACATAATATCTATACACACACCACATGTATAAAATATACTGTACACACGCACATGTGTGTGTGTATCTGTGCGTGTACATTTTATATATATATATATATATATATATATATATATATATATATATATATATACAGTATATATATATATATACTGTATATATATATGTATATGTATGTATATATATACATACATACATGCGTGTTTATGTATGTATATCGATAGATATAAAATGGACCAAATAACCAAATAGAAATAAGAAAGCAGGCATGTTCGCAGAAAAAGAAACTATTTACTAGCATGCACTTATTCATTGGTCTGTATAGCCATTGTTACTAAGAACTCAATACAACGACGATCATTTATACTGAGAATATGTTTTGCATATAGATACGAATAGGCAAACCAGAGAGCGTTAGAACAATTGCGCTCAGTAATCAGAGAGAATTATAAAAGGACAGACAATTAAAAGGAGTTAGGTTGCATGCCAAATATCCATTACACTCTAGCAGATTAAAGCTAAATCCTAAAGACACTACCCCAAAGTCGTCAAACCTTTCTGATAGCCTACTGTAAAGTCCATTGAGATTGTGAATACTATATATATGTGAGTCATTTATGACGGGGGAAACGTACACTAAACACTTTAGAAAGGGAACTAAGCGGGCTGTAGATAAAAATCAAATGATTTCAAACTCTCTAATGAATATCTTATCAGTTTGAATTGGCTTCCACTTTTTAAAAAACTGACAAGGTGATTTGAAGCGCAATTTTAAAATCGGTTCACTATCACACAGAATGTTAATTTAAAAAAAATCCTTTTGTAGATAAAGAAATGTAGTGGATCTAGATTTCAAGAAAATTATCAGAATAGTTGCATGCTGTAATACATGGATTACTATCCCTGGGCTTCTCTGGAACAGTTTCGCTTGGAACTATATATATTATGTAAATTCCTTCAGGCGAAAAACTTATTCAAAAGCATACGTTGTTACTTCATAGTCGTTATTAGAGATTATGATTGGTAAAGAAAAATAATATTGGCAGTACAAATGATAAATCGTTGAATATATGGTTTGTTGAATATATGGAAGTATTACTACTTTAGTAGTTAAAGGCGATTTGGTGAAGGAACAATCCTCACGATCATCATCTTTCTTTGATAAAAGAAAAGAAAAAGATACTTTTAGGTGAACTGAGGAATGTGATTGATTGATAGTCACATTCTAGATTATGAAATCACAAATAAAATTATGAAAAGTTGGTTACGATGACTGCAAATGAAATGACGAAGAATTTTTCAGTTCAGTGACATCTAAGATCGAGGAAATAAAAAAAAAAATCACATTTCAGGATCAGTTAAAATATGAAGAATAGAAGAAGGAACGGGGTGACCTTCATGAAATAGGATGGCTTAAGACGAAATTAAAAGAACAAAATGCTCCCCTCCATTAACACGTCTCCTTGATAAGATCACAAAGAAATGACGTGAGATGATCAAGCAGAGTGGAGAATGGAGGGAGTCGTCGTCTCAAGCACGTGTGTCGCCTTCTTGTTGTTGTTGTCGTCGTCGTCGTCTTCTTCTTCTTCTTCTTCTTCTTTTGAAGTTTCTGCCACTCGGCGCCATTGTTCGCCTTTCAGCCGAAATCTCGTTTCTGGGGTTCATTACCCAAATGAAAGTATCCGGAGCGACAGCGTTATTCTTGCTCGGGTTATTCAGCCTCTCGAAACACGGCCGTTTCCTTTTTACGTCCTCTTTGATGCCTTTTATGTTTTTTTTTTATTTTTTGGAAAAGTTTGTTTTCGTTTTATGGAGGAATCGAGACACGGCAAGCGAAATAAGGAGTCGGAAAACGTGCCTGTTTTTTACGTCCTGTTTGATAATGTTTATATCTGCGAATGGCAAGATTTTTACATATATATAAATAAATATTCAACAGCTTAATGCGCTTTTTGGTTTTCATGATACCAAAGGACAAGTCTAAAGAATGCGTGCAGTATTTGAATAAATACGTACACTGTTTTTCAGCACATTAACTCATGTTCATCTGCAAGCTCTTTGGACACAGAGTTCAGAGTAAATAATTTCAGTATATTTATTAAGATTTCTGGAACATTTACTCAAAAACAACAATCTTAACTGGCGTTTTATCATGCAAGTCTTTTCAGTAAATCTTTGTGTATTGTAAGTAGCCTTTCAGTGTTCCTAATCAAGTCATGCATTCTAAGCATAGAGGAATAAAATGATGTATTTCGTTTCTGACTGTGCGAATTTGTAAGTTTCCTCAGTGAAATTAAAAAATAACCACATAACTATATTTTGCCTACGCCAACGAACTTGGACGGAGACATTTTACCAACGCCAACTCTTCATCAGCCGGCCGGGGAATCGAACTCCGGCCCAGCGAGTGCCAGTCCGCAGCTCTACCGACTCACCCAACGAAGAGCTGGTTTTTAACTTAACCAACGCCAACGAACTTGGACGGAGATATGGTTGTTAATTTCCACTAAGAAATAACTCAAGTGTCCAGCAATAATACGATTTATGGATAGTACACTCTGTCTCTATCAAAAAAGCTGTGCCTTCCCTTCGCAGGCTACAAGGATCGATTAAGCCTTTTTTTTTATCCTCTAACGTGCTTTATAAGTATACTCGCCCTACGTGTAACTCTGGGACATATGTCGGATCTACGAGGAGGTTACTGAGGGGTCAGAATCAACTCCCATCGGGGAATAAGCATTCGCACGGGTTGTAGGCTCTCCAATCCAGAACATTCTGATATCTGAGCCCATTCCAAAACTGGCAAAACTCACATTGAAAGAGATGATTTCAGCATAATAGGCCAAACAACAAATCCTCACGAATTGCTTATACTTGAGTCACTGTTTATCAAACAACTGGTTCCCCAGTTAAATACCCAAACCTCCTTTACTCAGCTTTACCTGAGTTGACTTTCTCTTTAAGCATTCTGTCTTTTGCTCTTTCCACCTAAGGCTGGGTAGCGGTCTTTGGTTCTGTTGTGTTATTTTTAGGTGTATTATGTTTAATGAATTTTTATTTTTTTTATTATTCTAAAGTTTTTTACTGTAACTTTTTGAGTAATTTTTACATTATTCAACAGATCCCTGATGATGTAATAAAGAAATTATTACGAAACGTTGGAAATAAAGAAATATGTCGGAGCTGACTGGTTTCCCTGGTCCACCTCACCCTCTCACTGATATATATATATATATATATATATATATATATATATATATATACTGTATATATATATATATATATATATATATATATATATATATATATATATATATATATATATATATATATATATATATATATATATATATATGTAGAGAGAGTTGAACAGGGATACATGTACTTTAAACCATAGTCGTCTATCTAAAGATAAAAATGTGTAGACATGATAAAGAACATAATGAAGTTCAAATATAATGTAAAATAAACTGAATCACCCGAGAAGACATCCACCAAAACAAATACATCTAATCATTCAGATGTATAAATTTGAATAACGTTTTGATTCTGTTTTGCTAAATAAATGCTCCGCTATAGTCTTATGTTATTCAGTATTTCAGTATTTCCCACTTCTGCAGGGTATTATATCTTCATTAAAACTTGCTCTGCATAAGTTTGCAGAGCGAGAGCTAATACATTAATAATGGAAACAAATGTCAGCTGGGTTTGTGCCAAAGAAGCCTGTCTTTTCTTATTAGAATTGGAAATTTTAAAGAAAAGGCATGAGCATTAGTTTATTCTTACAATGGCTGTTCTTTATCAAACAAATAATAAACACGAATATGAGAACCGAATCCTCAAACTATTAACAGTACGGTTTTGTTGTAAGAAATTCCATTTAGTATGGAAATGCCCTTATATTCATTTATAATTGACTTTTGAGACATTTAACGATAAGAAATTTCGCTTATTATTGGATTTTAATGATAGGTTTTTGATACCTTGATAAAGTCAGGTCATTTTAAGTTTGTACATACATTCTATCACTTATGGAACGTATTTGTCGTTGCATCGTCAGTCTGACCGTTGTAATATTTGTGAACATGGAAATCATGATTTGCTATCCATTTCAGGGACCGCGAGTCATTGATTTTCTCAAATATCTTTCAAACTAATTATTTGATCGAAATGGTACTTTGACACAGTGCACAAGGCACCTCCCGCTAATTTTTGGTACTATAGTGCATTGTCAAATGGTTTTAATAAAGGCGTTTACTCTTGACTTACACGGTGTTGCCAAGCATCGCCAGACTATGCATTCCAGCGTCCTTTATCCCCATCCCGTTCTCCCTCTCCCTTCCCCTCCTCATCCCTCCCGCAACCCACTTTTCTCGCTTCCCCATCTCCTCCCGCTCCTTTCCTGTCTATGGGGGATAGCGGACGTTTGATCGCGTAGTTTAGGCCTGCTGACTCTTGCGACTATGCCTTTAAAAGTCAAGAGTAAACTCCTTAACTAACAACATTTGACAATGCAGTATATTACCAAAAATTAGCGGGAGGTATCTTGTACACTGTGCCAAAGTACCATTTCGATCGAATAATTGGTTTGAGAGATATTTGAGAAAAACGATGACTCGCGGTCCCTGAAATGGATAGTAGTGGCCAAACTATAGCAAAATTTATGACGCTGATACTGTTATCTTTTTTTTATGTCTGTCTTTTATGATTATCGTTTTTATCCATTAATTGTTCATTATATTTCCGTGCATCGACATATTGATAAAAAATTTAATCAGACCTTCATTATTAGTAATTCGCTGCTTATTTCTAACTGCTTAACGTATTTATTACTCGGCAGATTAAAGTGGCGTTCATCTTCATTTTAGATAAAATAAAAAAGAAAAGCTGATTAAAATGCACAGGCCTGTATTGCACTGAAAACGGTATCATAATGCTTGTGTGCATTTATGCATGCGGCAGTGTATGCGTTTGTTAATACGTTCATGACAACATGCACACAAGCACACGCCCGTACTCACACCATCATAATCATGCTTGTAAATGAAAGTGTTTTTGTAAATACGTAATTTTAAACATGCGCACAAGCACACCCGTACACACACCATCGCAATCATCTTTGTAAATAAAAGTTAAACAAGAACTCACAGATACCTATGCATGCATAAATTGAGGGTTATGTATATAACCATATAACAAAACTGACCAATATACATTTTCACAATTCTTTTCAGTATACTTATATCTTGAAATGGTCATTTTGCCTCAAAATCGTATTCGTATGAATATGTGTGTTTTTTGGCACAGTCTTTCTTTTATTTTCTGCAAGTGTTGATGCAAATGTAGCATCTATAACTTACCAGCAGCACTTCCAGTATCTCCAGTACTTCTTCCAGTTTTCAAGGCTGAAGTCTTGAGGGAATAAAGAAAACTATTGAAAGATATATTTTTGTTTTATCCCAAGTCTGTGTAATGTGTGTTAGATTTTCATTTTGAGTTATTGTTTTCCGATCAATTTTTTGGCTGCACTTTCCTGTATATTAGAATGTAGTTCCATCCTGAATCTAGTGTAGCCCTGGAGAAGACTATGGGTTTATGGTGGAAACTGGTAGCGACTTAGACATGAAAAAGGAATATCTTCTATTTTGTTTATCCTTTTAGGATTTCAGCCCTGTAGACTGGTAAAAGCACTGGAGATGTTGGAAATGTTGCCAGTAGGTTATAGATGACACGTGCATTTCCACTGAAGACATATGTACATACACACACACACACACACACACACACACACACACACACACACACATATATATATATATATATATATATATATATATATATATATATATATATATATATATATATATATATATGTGTGTGTGTGTGTGTGTGTGTGTGTGTGTGTGTCGTTTATCGATATGTTTGTCTGTCTCATCTCGTTTTTCCCCTTTATTTACTTTTCTTCACCTACTATATCCTCTTATTAACATAGCGAAGATCGGTTCTCCTTGAAGACCTATTCCCCTCCCCTCTAAAATAAAAAAAAGCAAGAAGAATATGTGATTCCACGACCCATCCCTTTATGGCAATGGGTATACCATTCCCGAATTCCGGTCAGACAAGCTCAATTTTCTCTTCGGCGATAAAGCCCTGTGTAAATGGTCTGCTCCCTTCCCCCTTCTTTCACCCCCTCTCCCTCTCTCCCTCCTGTCTGTCTTACTTCTTCTTTTTTCAGTTTTCTCCTGCTGAAACCCCACCTGCGTTGAGAAGACGCTTGCAATGATGATCGTGGACCGTGCTGAGTCGCGTAGACAGATACACTATAAACCGCTTATAATATAATGTTTATATAATATAATGTACATGTTGGTTCAAGGTCTTGTCCTGAAGAATATGTCTTTACTGGAAGAGAGACCCTGGATACGAGTCTCAGACAAAGACAGTGTGGTATTCACATGCTCTATTAAAACCCTTTGTGATTTGTTAGCCTGAATCGTTAATTATTACCATGCGAGAGGACCCAGAAACCCTTTGTGCCTTTTGTGAGAGATGAATTGTTTAACAGACTCTTATAAGACTGTGGTGGCCGCCATTAGGGATGAAATGGGCATTGGCCTAGCAACCGCATGTCAAAACACTTGCCAAGAACCGGGAGGTTAACCCCCTCTAAGGGGAAGAGGCGAACAGATGAAAAAATACGTTTACATGTAGGCATTAACAGCGGTGATGATATTAATAAGTGATACAAATAATAAGATTAATACCAGTGAAGATAATAACATTGGTAATGAAATCAACGCAGAAACACCAAGGATTTTAACAACAGTACAAAGGAATTAGTACGGCAACATTACGATAAAAATGATCATTACGATAGCAATGATAAACATAACAGGAGCACTTCTTCTCTCCAAGTACTATTGTTCCACCGTTGAAAACACACAGGAAATAGTTTATTTTTTATCGTTGCCATTTGGTGGGAATTTCTTACTGCAAAGGGAAAAGGTTTGCAACAAAGGCCTTCAATCGAGAGGAGCAATGTGATCTCTCTCTATCTTTTTTATTGACTTTTTTTGTGGCAGTTGGTTGACATAGGCCTTGACCTGCACATTATTTTGCTGGAAAGGATAGATGAGATGGTCCGTGAGCCTAAATTTTTAAATTTTGTCGAAATACTGTTATTTGAGCATTATTATATGACTATTAAATCATCATAATTATTTTTTATTTAGATTCTGAAGAGTAGAGGAGTTAGACAACGTGGCATCATTAAGTTTTAGTTTTCTGTAAAAGGAAACTATTGTGCCGGCTTTGTCTGTCCGTTCGCACTTTCTTCTTTCCGCAATTTTTTCTGTCCGAATTTTTTCTGTTCGCAGTTTTCTGTCCGCCTTCAGATCTTAAAAACTACCGAGGCTAAAGGGCTGCAAATTGGTATGTTGATTATCCATCCTCCAATCATCAAACATACCAAATTGTGACCCCTCTAGGTAAAGTTAGCCATAATCGTGCTTCTGGCAACGATATAGGATAGGCCACCACCCGGCCGTGGTTAAAGTTTCATGGGCCGCGGCCCATACAGCATTATACCGAGACCACCGAAAGATAGCTCTATTTTCTGTGACCTTGATTATACGCTGTGGCGGCTGTACAGAAAACTCGCTTGCGCCGAAGAAATTCGGAGCATTTATTACTTTTTTCATTTTGTTTTTTCGTTCAGCAGGCATAAATTCATTTTCACAGAGGCAAGATGTCCAGCCATGTTACCTTAGCGCTTAAAATTCAAAAAGATAACTGCTCTCTCCTAACTAGCCTAGGCCACTTGAGGGAGTTTGGGACATGCCTATGCAATGTGGCGAAACTGCGCTGGAATGCTGAACGATATTAATCTATTAGTACCACAAGCATCTGCACTGCCCAAAAATGGAAGACTGCAGTATCTGCAAAAATACAAAACTGAGAAAAAGGGTAGATAATGCAGTTTTCCCTTGCCTTACTACTGATTTTGCAGATACTGCAAATGGGACCCGCCCCCCTAAATAAAGCATTGAAGAATCATTCTGTAACTGCGGTAACTAGTCTATTAGTGTTTCACGAGCCCAATAGGTGGCATATCCTAATTTCGAAAATTTTGCAGATACTGCAGTTTTCAATTTTAGGACAGTGTAGGCCTTCATGCTTAATCTTGTGTGTGGACATTGTTAATGAGTATCGTTTGATTCTCTAAGTTGTGGTTTCACTAAATTCATCAAGTTTGTATACCGAATTCCATCATCACGAACCGTGCACGTTTTCTCTCGCCTTTTAACCTATTTTAGCATGTATTTCGCCGGTGTGAAACTGAAATTACCCATGTTTTCCCAAGAACCGTTGGCTGTTCTGTAAACATTTTAGAAGGCAGTGCTCTGGTGGAGGTGATAACACTGCTTTTCGAAAAAATGTTAGCCGTCTCTTTTTCGTCAGTTCCTTCAGACAATCTGAAATTACCAGACGTTCATATTAATTATCATTCTGCTTGCGATTTCTCTGTCGCTAATAATCTTATTGTATTTAGGAGGAATATCTATCATTCCTTTCAGAATGAAACTTTACCCTTTTGCCACTCTACGTCTTGATATTGTTACATTTGTGTTTGACTTTATGTGTGTGTGTGCGTGTGTGTGTGGATTAGATTGACCACTTTCTCCAGAAGTGTACACAAAACTGTTTACGATCCCGACTATGAAGCGAATAAAAAAAAACCAGGGCTAGAAAAAGTCGAGCCCAACGTTTAATCCATTGTGCTTTCAAAGATAAGAACTTACTTCAGCTTCCGCGAACGCTAATCTGTTTGCGTATCTGTCACCATGGTAACTCAGTGTTTTATGCTTTAACTTTCAGATCCTGATCTTGCGAGAGCTTTAACGCGTTGTGCACACTGTTAAGTCTCATCGTGCCCCCGTTGAACTAAGGAGTGAATTACATATTTGGTTGTGTAGTCGCCTTCCGTGGTTTGTGACTAGGTTGGCGAAGATTATGTGGCTAGGAACATTAACAAAAAAAAAAAAAAAAAAACTTGCTAAGCATCATCCCCCTTTCGATTTCAGACCGACGTAGACTGTTTTGATGTGGCCGGTAAAAATTCACTACTGACAAACGGACAACACATTGACTATAGCCGTGAGTTATTTACTTTTTTTTAAAAAAGTTTTTTTACATATAATGTACGAGAAATAGACTTTACGTTTACCTGCTACAAAAGTGTTAAAAAAAGTTCAGAGCAACATAACGTTCTTAGTTTAATGTAATCAAAGTGCAGTTGCAAAATTACTCAGATATTACTGTCTATCCAGATGATACTGTATCTATTTCACGAAAACTACGATCTGCTGTTCTGATGATGACTATACATAACTAGTGAGGGGAGGCAAACAGCTTCCACGACTGGCCTTCATTTGAATCGCTCTGCCTTTCGACTTGAAATGTGATATGGTAGATGGAAGAAGGAGAAACAAAAATGTTTAGAAGATTTTAAAGGTTTAAAACCAGTGGAAACATATATTCTACTTACTTGCTAAATAAATTTCGTAAATATGTACAAGGCAGCTCTTCTATGGCAAGTGAAAGGAATGCATCATATTGTAGGCTTAGTGAATTTGCTGTTGCTGTTGTATTAAGAAATGAATATTGATGATAGAAACTTATTGCTTAAAGGTGAGAGAGAGAGAGAGAGAGAGAGAGAGAGAGAGAGAGAGAGAGAGAGAGAGAGAGAGAGAGAGCACTCTTCCATTGCGAGTGTAAAGGAATGCCTCTAATTGTAAATGGTCTAGTGAATTAGCTGTTGCTTTTGCATTAAGAAAGGAATATTGATGATAGAAATTTATTGCTTAAAGGAGAGAGAGAGAGAGAGAGAGAGAGAGAGAGAGAGAGAGAGAGAGAGAGAGAGAGAGAGAGAGAGGTTGGGGGGGGATTGGGGAGTGCCTGCTGAATACGAGGTATTTCACTGGGAGGAATGGTTGTGCTTTGAAAATAATTCAAATAAATAACAGGAATTTATTACTTAATAACTAGAGAGAGAGAGAGAGAGAGAGAGAGAGAGAGAGAGAGAGAGAGAGAGAGAGAACTCTTCCATTGCAAGTGTAAATGAATGCACCAAACTGGAAATGGCTTAGTGTATTTAGCTGTTGCTATTGTATTAAGAAATGAATATTAATGATAGAATTTATTGCTTAAAGGAGAGACAGAGACAGAGAGAGAGAGAGAGAGAGAGGTCGGGGTGACTGGGGTGCCTGCTGGATGTAAGGTATATCACTGAGTGGAATGTTTTGTTTTCAAAACGATTAAAATGAATAACAGGAATTTATTACTTAATAAGAGAGAGAGAGAGAGAGAGAGAGAGAGAGAGAGAGAGAGAGAGAGAGAGAGAGAGAGAGAGAATAAACCCAAATGTTACACGCTGTCAAGTCTTTAACGGACCATGTAATCATCAGACATGTTGGCAATTAACCATTTAGCCCTAACTCTTAAATTCATGGGATCGCAAAGGAAGAAAGGAGTATGCATAGATATAATAAGATTTTTTTTTATATAAATAAAGGGAATTGAACTAATATCACCAGAAAAAAAATGAGGAATGTCCTCAAAATTTTGGAAACGAAATGCAAGTCCACCAGTGATTCATTTTCTACCTTTGGTATATTATTTTGTTTATATATATATATATATATATATATATATATATATATATATATATATATATATATATATATATATATACCTTTTTTCCTTGTTTTGGCATCCGAGTTTGTCGATTTATCTCTTTTGGGGGCGGCGGCCCGTTGGTAGCCTTTACCAAGGACATCACAGGAAACAGACCTAATTAGTTTCCCCTTGCCCGAAATCCGTCTCTCGACTACAGCTGACGAGGTATGACTGCAAACCACTGAACCATGACATCATATATATATATATATATATATATATATATATATATATATATATATATATATATATATATATATATATATATATATATATATATGTGTGTGTGTGTGTGTGTGTGTTACAGGAATATATGAACTACAGGGATTTCATGAAATCCCTAGGAATTTGTGAAATAAGCAACTCGTTTAGAACATCTGCTCCCCGAGGGTAGTACTAAACAAGACGAAATAGTGATTCATCTACACTATTTCGCCCTGTTTAATACTATCGCCCTGGGGGATCAAATGTCCTCAAGTTCTAAA
>NC_089759.1:15121656-15124156 GCF_040412425.1 Macrobrachium rosenbergii
ATGTATGTTATTTTCTTCAGCAAAAATATAAAAATAAAAATAATAATAATAATAATAATAATAATAATAATAATAATAATAATAATAATAATAATTGAGAACGCCAAATGACACCCTTTCTTGAGGGCGCCAAATGTTCAGGACGCCAGGACGCCAAATGGCACCTTTTACCTTACTTACTACATAATTTTTTTTGATATATGCATGTTATTTTCTTCAGCAAAAATATAAAAATAAAATAAATAATAATAATAATAGTAAATGAGGACGCCAAATGACACCCTTTCTTGAGGACGCCAAATGTTCAGGACACCAGGACGCCAAATGGCACCTTTTACCCTACTTAAATAAAATAAAACTATCGAGGCTAGAGGGCTGCAATTTGGTATGCTTGATGATTGGAGGGTGGATGATCAACATAACAATTTGCAGCCCTCTAACCTCAGTAGTTTTTAAGATCTGTGAGCGGGCAGAAAAAGTGCGGACCGAAAAAGTGCGGACGGACAGACAAAGCTGGCACATTAGTTTTCTTTTACAGAAAACTAAAAATAGATCATAAGTAGGTAAATGTAATATACCTTTTAGGCTGTTTTATATTGATATAGAAGCATTAATAAGTCATGAGGATATTTTATGAAATAGCATCAAGACACTTCCGCTTACCAAATTTATTTTCATTCAAGAAAAATTCAAAATAATAAAAGACGTTAACAAACGCCTAGCGAAGCCATATAAGCTTTTCTTTTCCCTGAGAACGCAAACACATACTCCCTAACTGGGGGAAAAATAGAACCTGAGCATCGTCCTTCTATAAAATCCTTGATATATACATACATAATACATACATACATATAAGTGTACATAAATACAACCACGCATATTTATATATATATTATATATATATGTGTATGTATATATATACACACACATATATATATAAAATACATACATACATACATACATATATATATATATATATATATATATATATATATATATATATATATATATATATATATATATATATATATATATATATATATATATATATATCAGAATTGGACATTCTAGCAGGGAAGCATGAATAAATATCTAATTAATGACCAGACATTTAACGTAAAAATTATAAGGATCCTGTCTTTAGCCATCCAGAAGAAAGTTAAGGAAAAATAGTTTCAGAAAAGTGAAAACCATTTATAAAGAAAACACCAAAAAAATTAACGATTTTAAGTGTATCTACACGAAGTATAAAGCTAGGGTAAAATATCGCATGAATATGGAAATCTCAAATCCTATTGCATTTTCCGCACAAGTCAATTCTTTCCGCCTTCTCCTGGCTGGCTGGTTTCGCATGACAATCTCTCTCTCTCTCTCTCTCTCTCTCTCTCTCTCTCTCTCTCTCTCTCTCTCTCTCGAGGAAAAGCAAACTGAGAAGTCAAACGAAGACGGGACTCCTGCATGGAGTGAGACGTCAGACAATCCCTTTCAATATGCAACGACTGTCAAAACGCTATGACACCGTATTTCCATTTTAATACCCTCTGAAATGTTTTCTTTCTCATTTTTCATTTCGGATTCTTGTACAGGGGAAATTGAAGAGAATGAAGCGACGTAGACATTTCACAATTACTTCGAGAAGCAATGTAAATACAGATTGGTGATGCGTTCTTATTTATTTGAATTTAATTACAGTTTTTATTGTAAGGGAAGTGAAAGTGAATTAAGTGTTCTAAATAGGGCGCAATTAATGCGAGAAGAAAAATAAATTAAGTTAATGAGACTGACTCTTAGTTCGTGCCTTGACAGATTAGCCAAAATAGTGGCGAAGAGTTTCAGGTTTTAAGCGTAAACTTTTGTATGATTAATCAGTCAGTTGACATTTTTCTTTTGTAGCGTTCACAAGGAAAAATTGCAACATTACCATCAGTTAGCTTCGGTGCAAACCCACAAACATATAAGATAAGCTGAAAGAGAGCTCCACGGCCTTTTAGAGATTCATTGACGGGAAAAAAAGGGCGCAGTGCCCCTGGTAAGGTCACAAGGTCATGGCTCCATGGGTAGAGCGGTGTGCGCGAAGCTGTCATCAAACTTTACCTTGCATGAAATTTGCTTTCCGGATTATAGGGAATGCTGAAGAGATTCTCGATGGAATTTGCTTTCCGGATTATAGGGAACATTGAAGAGATCCTCGCCAACGCCCTTCGAACAATACTCGGCAACATAAAGAGCAATCTTCGAAGAGTGCCATTACATTAACCCATTTAGATGTGCCGAGTGCCACTTCGTGCTACCGCGTTCAAGCATCAGTGCCCACGCAAAGTGGATAATGCTCAAGCTCCCGAAACAAACCGTGACGTCACATATCACACACAAACGCTCACACCCCGCTGTCTGTCAGTTTCCATATTAACCTGCACTTGTCGTCTGCACTTCACTTTACGGTTCAGTTACTGGCGCACTTTCATTTGCGTATTGAGCCATTCTCGTCGTAGGCACTTTA
>NC_089759.1:15126656-15161656 GCF_040412425.1 Macrobrachium rosenbergii
AATAGCGAATAATGAACAAGTGACGTTGACATCCCGAGTTTTAGAACTGGGGGAGGAAAAAACGTCATGGTCGTAATGAGATGAAGATTCATCGCTGCTGTTGTTGTTGTTACTGTTGTTTTTAGTTGCAAACTTCGCTGGTGTCATTGCGGGCCTGGTGTTGTTGTCGTTGGCATCATGGTTTTTGTTTTCTGTGAAGAAAACTATTGTCTGTCTGCCCGACCTTTTTCTGTCCGCACTTTTTTCTGTCTGCCCTCAGATCTTAAAAAATACTGAGGCTAGAGGGCTGCAAATTGGTAAGTTGATCATCCACCCTCCAATCATTAAACATACCAAACTGCAACCCTATAGCCTCAGTAGTTTTTATTTTATTTAAAGTTAAACTTAGCCATAATCGTGCTTTTGGCAACGATATGGGATAGGCCACCACAAGGCCGTGGTTGAAGTTTCATAGGCCGTGGCTCATACAGCACTAAACTGAGACCACCGAAAGATAGATCTATTTTCGGTGGCCTTGATTATACCCTGTAGCGGCTGTACAGAAAACTTCGGCGCATTTTTTACTTGTTTGTTTTATGCCATAGTTGCTTGCCTTATGATTTGGCTGCTGATGCCGTTGTTAATGCGTTTGATTTTTCGTTTTGCATTCGTTAGATTATGTGATTCTCTTCGTCGTAACATTTATTGTATTTTGGATATGTTGTTAGGTTATTACAAAATTTGAATGATGTTAATGTGGGTGCTACATCTATTATAAACATTTGTGTTGAATTGTGGTTAGCCTCTTTCTTTGTTTTAAACCTGATAAATAGGAGTTTATAAGATGTTCAGACCAAAGAGACGTCCAACCCCAACCCCCCCAGATGGCCTAATCTGTCCCAGGACCCCCCAGCCCCAAGGGGGATGGGACCTGGGAGGCATATGGGTGGGTCCATCCCTGGTGGAAGAGATAGAACCTATAGAACCTGTCTTCAAAGTTAGGAGGTTATAAGAATCAAGGTGAACCTAATGAAGAGACGATAATTAGTCCTAAGCTTGCCAGGAGAGGAAAAGAATCTGCCACTGGGCCGTGTATAATAAGATGAAGGGTCTCTCATAAGCTTTTTAGGGAGCCGTGAATTTTTCTAATATTTGGAGAGAAAGAGCCCAGTCTAACCTTCACTGAGTGGAGAGAGAGGGAAAGAGAAAATATGTAGTCCCTAGAGTAAAATATATTTCAGCGTTATTCCCCAACTTAGTAATTAGGAGACTGTCTCATCCACTGCGACAGAGCCAGTATTATTAATATTATCGTTGCTGCCTTTAATTATGAAGCATGCTCCCGTCTGTCTTTCTTACTGTCCCTGTTTCTTGTTCACAGAAGGTTTCATAATCATAAGCATATCAGAACAAAAAGTTAAGTACACCTTAGTTTAACCAGACCACTGAGCTGATTAACAGCTCTCCTAGGGCTGGCCCGAAGGATTAGACTTATCTTACGTGGCTAAGAACCAATTGGTGACCTAGCAACGGGACCTACAGCTTATTGTGGAATCCGAACCACATTATAGCGAGAAATGAATTTCTATCACCAGAAATAAATTCCTCAAATTCTTCACTAAAATATACCAAAAGAGGCATCCTGTCTGACGAGGAATGCGGTCCTGCGCCGATGGAATGAGCATTTTGAATTATGTAAGTCTGGAAGGAGTTAATTTAAATCTGAAAATGCTCGTGAAAGTGACTGTGGAGGATGTTAAGAGAGCAATTAAGTGGCTGATGAATGGACAGGCTCCAGGAGCTGATATGATTACGAGAGGGACAGAGCGGTGAGGTAGTGACAATAACTGAGCGGTTGTCCTGTATGTTTGTGTATTTCTGGTTGAGGGAAATGTTCCAGAAGAAAGAGTCAGAGGAACCGTTGCTTTTTTATAGAAGAGGAAAGGTGTTAGGAGCAACAATTAGGAAATATAAGGGCGTAACGTTTAGTATTGCTGGGAATGTTTGAATGAAAAAGCAGGAAGAACCGGTAGCGTGAGAAGGTAGGTCGGGGGAATCCAGAAGCCACAACATACAGTAGTTGTGTTTAATGAATTATTGGAATCACATCGGTGTGTAACAACTTCAACTGGACACGCATTATATCTTGTTTTAAGTGACTCGGAAAATAACAGTGTAATGGATGTTAATGTGGAGGAGAAGTGCAGCATATCCCCAGTACATAAGCTCATACATTTTAGAAAACCAATGCTGAAATACAACGTGATAAAGAAAATGAGTCTTAGGAATAGATCAAACTTTTGTCCTTATAGTTTTAGTAATAAATTGGTAGTTTTGAAACGGGAATAAGTGAAAGCATGAAGGCCCCATATCGACCTAGAGAAAACTTGAAGTAGAATTTATTTAGATGCCGTGTGTAGTGTTGTGAAAGCATGGTTTCGAAAGTAATTTGCTAAGAGTGGACAAAACTAATCATGAAGAAGGCAGACAACGTGTTCGGATACGAAGATGGGAGTGTGAATGGTAGATATAAAAGTGAATGTCTTAGCAAGGGTGCGTTATGCCTCTATGACCTTTATATTCTTTTGGATGAATCAATAGAGATGTTAGGAAATGCAACGGAGGTCTAGCTTATTGGGTAAAAAGAAGGTTCATGAATGTTGTGGAAGAATTATATATATGCTTTTGATAGCCACAAAAAGCTCTTAAAACTTCTCGATATCTTCACAATTTTTTTTAATACGCTTGTCACCGGAAGCCTTGAACTCAGATGAGAAATCAACGCAGAAGCATTTTCCCTCCGTGTTGGGATTCGAACTCATGCACACTAGTAAGAAAGACGTAACCTTTATGTGCACTGCGCATCTTCTTTGTGGCAAATCTCCACAAATGACACCCTATTTCAGTCTCAGTCGATTTTGCCGAGGCGAGGGAGTAAAAAACGTTCACTCACCGTAATTCCGAGGCATTATGAGTCCACTGTACACGGGACTTTATGGTTATGTCCCCGTAGTTCCAAAAATGATACTGAAAAAGGCGAGAACAATTTTGCTCTCGAAAATTATTTTGAAAAGGTGAAGATAAATTTCACCCTCGAAAATGGTGTAAAATAGGCAGTGCAAATGTTAGTATCGAAAAATTATACCACGAAAAGAACAGAAATAAAGTGCGATAAAAAAAAAAAATAGCCGATTGAAAGATTTGGTAGGCGATCAGCATATGCAATATGTAAGAAAATGTATTCTCTTATGTTGTGGCGTGAGAGAGGGCAAGATCGTTATGCTTGCGGATATTCGCATTAGCATGCATTGCTAAACACCAGAATACTGTTGAATCTTATAATAAACAAGTAAAAAATACGTCGAAGTTTCTTCGGCGCAATAGAGTTTTCTGTACAGCCGCTACAGCATATAATCAAGCTATCTTTCGGTGGTCTCGGGATAATGCTGTATGAGCCGCGGCCCATGAAAGTTTAACCATGGCCCGGTGGTGGCCTGGCCTATATCGTTGTCAGACGCACGATTATGGCTAACTTTAACCTTAAATAAACTAAAAAACATTAAATCTACAGGGCTGCAATTTGGTATGTTTGATGATTGAAGGGTGGATGACCAACATACCAATTTGGAGCCCTCTAGCCACAGTAGTTCTTAAGATCTGAGGGCGGACAGAAAAAAGTGCGGACGGACACACAGCCGGCACAATAGTTTTCTTTTCAGAAAGCTAAAAACGTATTCTTATAGAGATATGTATATTCATACAAATTTCAGAAAGCATTTGATTTGATATCTTTTGGTGTTCATCTAAAAGACATTTAGTTATTGTAATTGTACAATAACACAATATGCAGAAAGGTATAATACAATAAAGACTGGCGTATAGATGTATACATAAAGGTATGCATGCAAAGATATAATAAATACATATCTATATTAGTAAAAAATTATAGCTTGTACGTGCACCCATGAAGCGTAGAAAATATGAAAAATCACGTGAAGGGAACAGGAAAGAAAGCTCACCAAATACACTAAGTAAGCTTCCGCATAGTAGAATGTCCACACATGAATAACCAGACTACGGAGCATAAGTGATAAAAACCCAACATTCGAAATACGTGATTTGTAAATAAATGTAACTTACAATTCTTACTTTGTTTTCTTTTCATTTAGAAAATTTCAGTGTACTCTGATAATTTTATGAAAACCTTGAGGTCTCTAATAAATGCAACGTGAGATTGATATATTCCAGTGGTCTAGTCCTAATTAATGATATTAAAAGACTGTCCAGTGGGTGAAAAATTGCAAAATGATAATCGTCTAAAAATTAATTTCACTAAAGTTATTTCTTAGGATGGCGAATGAAAGAACTACAGGTTTTAACGGGGCGTGCTCTTACCGCTTCTCCTAGTCCAGGGATCGAATCCAGGTTGGATCAGTAATGAAGAAAATGTCATAATCACCAGGATATATACATATACATATACACTCAGATATATTTTTATATATATATATATATATATATATATATATATATATATATATAAATATATATATATATATATATATATATATATATATATATATATATATATATATATATATATATATATATATATATATATATATATATATATATATACACCTGATATACATACACACACACACACACACATATATATATATATATATATTTATATATATATATATATATATATATATATATATATATATATATATATATATATATATATATATATATATATATATATATATATATATATATATATATATATATATATATATATATATATATATATATACATATACATTTGCTTACGTATTACACTTGTTGATGCTTGCCGAAACTTTCGCCCACCTCTTTTTCCATCCCAATTTATTTCCGTTCTTTTCTGCAGCATCATTTTCGGAAGCCAAACTTTTCTGGCCCCCTTTCAACCAGCGCCGTTTTCGAGAGCAAAATTGTTCCCCGTCCTTTTCAACATCGTTTCCACGACTGGAATTGTTGGGAAAAAGCGTTTCCAGAGGTAGAGGCACATAACCATCCCGTGCTGTGTGCAGTCGACTCCTAATTTCTCGAAATTACAGTGATTATAGATCTTTTTTTTTTCTTTCCTGTATAACGTACATCGCTTACGCGGCTTAGCTTGAAGTAGAGCGTCATTTGTGGAGTTTTCTAACAAAATTTGAACCTCTGTGTATGCTTGAAGTATGCATACACACGTACTTTACACATACTGTGTGTAATATATATATATATATATATATATATATATATATATATATATATATATATGTATATATATATACACAGTATGCGTGTGTGTCTGTGCCGGTGTGTGTGTATGTATACTTCAAGTATATACGGAAGTTAAAATTTTTTTAGAAAACTATAAATGACGCTCTACTTCAAGCTAAGCCGCGTAAGCGATGTTCGTTATACAGGAATGAAAAAAGAGATCTATAATCACTGTAATTTCGATAAATTAGGAGTCGACTGCGCATAGGACAGGATGGTTCCTTACCTTTACCTCTGGAAACGCTCTTTCCCAACAATTCCAGTTCTGGAAACGATGCTGAAAAGGACGAGAACAATTTTGCTCTCGAAAACAGCGCTGGCTGAAAGGGGGCCAGAAAAGTTCGGCTTCCGAAAATGATGCTGCAGAAAAGAACGGGAATAAATTGGGATGGAAAAAGAGGCGGGCGAAAGTTTCGGCAAGAGATCAACAGGTGCAATACGTAAGCAAATGTATTCTCTCTCTCTCTCTCTCTCTCTCTCTCTCTCTCTCTCTCTCTCTCTCTCTCTCTCGGCGAGGTCTGCGAGTGTTGAAGATAGACGAGTCTTGAATGAAGCCCTTCCAGAACGATTATTGTGCCTGCCGACAGCCTTCCTGGCCTGAAGACGTAGGGTACATACCTTGTGCATTTGAAAGCAGGGGAAACAGGGCGTGCATGCGTACGCGCATACGATGTGAGGAATCTTGCTTTCTTTTGTCATGTCTTACGCCCAGTTCTTGCGCATAAAATGAATAAGTTTCATTGTACTAAAGACATAGAAGCAGTACAAGAAATATACCTGAATGCATAGAATAACTAGCACTAAGTAACAGTAGGTATGTAAAGTCACCAAATCGGCGCCAGGATAGTGTTTCGGCGGCGCCATTAATTAAGTCTCCGCTGAGCTTGTTTTCTTTGGTGACTTCCCGTTTTCTTCAAGCTCAATTAGTCACGCCTAAAACGTGCCAGGTCACGCATTTTAATCATTTTTACTTTATGGTATTTATACGAATGTCACACATTGTGTATCACATGTTTCTTCATTCACAGGCATCAAGACTGTATCTATATTGTAGCTCTGTATGTTTTGTATTGTAATTTGTACTCGTTCACTGCATATTATTGTTTATTGTTTCGACCTCAGGTCACAGTCAATTCCATTGTCTCTCACGGCCCGGCGTCAGTCGGCCGCAATATAACTGCCTGGATCTGTAATAAACTAGCAGTAACTTTTACCTGCTCGTTTCTTTGACACCTTACAGTGGTGACCCCGGAGTATCCGGAGCCATTAGCGGACTCACATGGCGACTCAGTCTTGGCTCCAGGATTTCTCCCAAAACGCTCTTAGCGGCCTAAACACGGCGCTGTAACCAGCGTTTGAGCGTGCTGACTCGTCGGCGTACCCCACCAGCGTCACTAAGCGGAACCACACGGCGCACGAAAGTGCGTACTGACGCGAGTACCCCACTCCAGTAAGGGGTCAAAGGAGCGAGCATGGACGCGGATATCCCCTCCTTCATGCAGTTAAACGCGGACCCCGCGGACTCGAGGTTTACCTACCTCCCATCACAGCCGCACCCGCCCCCCGCATCGAGGCCCTCCGCAACTCCCACACCAGCGCCCGAACACACGACGGCCGGGCAACACAATCGCGGGCCGCCCTCACCGTAAAGCTGCCGCCCGTTTTCGCAGGGGAACCCATCGACGTGGCTGCGCAGGGTGGAGAGCCACTTCAGAATCGCGGACCTCACGGACGAAATCCTACAGGCCGACACAGTGCTCAACGCCCTTCCGGAGGACGTGTACACAAAACTCATCTCGCGAGTACCGAAACACACACCCTCATACAGCACCACAAAAAGTTCCTCCTCGAAGCTTGCTCCTGCCCATCGCCCGAGCGGGCCGCCCGTGCTATCGACCTTGCCAATAATCCACGACACGACCTCAATCCAAGAGACGCAGGGCATGGTCGTAGATCTCCCTGTCAATACCAGTCTTGGGTGGCACAAACAAGCGGCAGGAGATAAGCTTCACACGGGAAATCTTCCTTCGCCAACTCCTCCCGGAAGTACGCAACCAGATCGCTCACCCCTACACCATGCCTGTCGAGGACCTCATAGAGGCGGCACAACACTTCACAGACTCCGTCAAGGCTTCACAGCGGCTAAAACCGGCCACACAGCCGGTCAGCTCCGTCCAGCCTGAAGAGGACGTGAGAGCAGCCCGTCAACGCCATCGCCAACAGACGTCCACCGAACCACAGCAGACGGAGGTCCCGGGCTTCTGTCGCTACCACAAGTGGTTCGGAAAGGACGCCCGAAACTGCCTGCCGCCCTGCTCGTTCAACCGTTCAAAAAACGGGGGGTGGCGGCCAGCAGGACAGGCCGCCATGGCAGCCCGAAGAACCCAGGGCCTCAAAAACAGTAGGTTTTTACGTCCGCGACACCGTCTCCGGCAGGATGATGCTGGTCGACACAGGAGCCTTTAAGTCGGTCTTCCCAGCATCCAGAGAGGACCGCAACCAGACACCAGACCCGGCCGCTTTCCTGACGGCCGCCAACGGAACCCCCATCCTCTCCTACGGCACCAGGCTCCTGTCGATCTCCATCCTTGGCCAGAGTTACTCCTGGGACTTCATCGTCGCGGATGTAGGAACCCCACTCCTGGGGGCCGATTTTCTGGCGCACTTCGGCCTGCTAGTCGACGTGGGCGCAAAGCGCCTCCCTCGATACCGACTCCTGCGGTCTCTCCCGTTAACGGCGGGACCCAGACCCACCATCAGCGCCGTCGCCCCCCACCAGTATGCACACCTTCTGTCGGAGTTCCCTGAGGTATTTAAGCCCGAGCTTCGCCAAGTCCCCGGGGCCCCAGCCAAGCACGGCATATACCACCATATAGTGACTAAAGGGCCCCCGACACATGCGAAGTTCCGCAGGCTTCCCCCTCAGCGCCTTCAGGAGGCGAAAAAAGCATTCGCGGAGATGGAACAGATGGGCATCTGCAGGAAAGCCTCCAGTCCATGGGCCTCCCCCCTCCACATGGTGCAGAAACCGGACGGCTCCTGGAGACCCTGCGGCGACTACAGGCGGCTCAACATTGCAACGGAGCCCGACCACTACCCTCTACCCAATATGCAAGACCTCACGGCCTCCTTTCACGGGGCCAAAATATTCACTAAATTGGACCTTCTTAAATCTTATTTCCAGGTACCTGTTGCGCCAGAGGACATACCAAAGACAGCCATCATCACGCCCTTCGGGTCCTATGTGTTCGCCTTCTTCACCTTCGGGCTGAGGAACGCCGGGGCCACCTTCCAGCGGCTCATGGACAGCATCCTGGGGGACCTAAAATTCTGCGTCTGCTACGTCGACGACATTCTCATATTTTCCAGGTCTCACAGCGAACACCAGAGGCACATCAAAGCAGTCCTCCAGCGCCTCCAAGAAAACGGCCTCGTCGTCCGTTTCGACAAGTGTACCTTCGGCGTCCAGAAAGCAGAATTCCTGGGTCACGAGGTGTCTCCGACAGGCGTCCGCCCTCTTACATCGAAAGTGGCAGCCGAGCCAAGTTCCCGACACCCACCTCCATCAAGGCCGTCCAGGAGTTCCTTGGGATGGTAAACTTCTACAGGCGGTTCATCCCCAGGATCGCGCGACACCACGGCCCCCTGACGGAAGTCCTAAAAGGTCAACCGAAGTCCCTGTCTTGGGGACCCAGCCAGCAGCAGGCCTTTTCCCTGACGAAGGCCGCCCTCACCAAGGCAACCGCCTTGGCACACCAGGATCCCAAGGCTCCCCTCCAGCTGACGACAGACGCCAGTAACGTTGCCTGCGGTGCTGTTCTGGAGCAAATCATCAACGGCGCCCCCCAGCCCATCGCCTTCTTCAGCAAGAAGTTCAGTCCCGCAGAGTCCCGCTACAGCACCTTCGACAGGGAACTCTGCGTGATGTACCCGCGCAGTTCGGCACTTCAAGTTCCTCCTGGAGGGACGCCCTTCACAATCTTCACAGACCACCAGCCACTGGTTCACGCCTTCACGAAGCAGGGGGACGCATGGTCTTCAGACAGCAGCGCCACCTCTCAGCCATAGCCGAATTTACCTGTTCCGTCAGGTACCTCCCGGCAAGAAAAATCCCGTAGCAGACGCCCTCTCCAGAGTCGAGTTGAACGCAGTGCAGCTTGGTGTAGATTACCAGGACCTTGCCAGAGAACAGGCCGCTGACCCAGAAACCCCAGCATACCGCACCGCCATCACATCCCTCAAGTGGCGGGACGTGACCCTCGCCCGGAGGCCCCAGCCTGCTCTGTGACATCAGCACAGGCCAGCCCCGCCCTTTGGTTCCAGCCTCACGCCGCCGCCAGGTATTCGACATCATTCACGGCCTCTCACACCCCTCCGGCAGGACCACGGCCAAACTGCTTTCAAAAAAGTTCGTCTGGCACGGGGTGCAAAAGGACGCCACAGCCTGGGCAAAACAGTGCCTGCAGTGCCAGACCAGTAAAGTGGGTCGTCACACGCAGTCGGGGTAGGCGAGTTCCCACAACCAGGGCGCCGCCGGCCACATCCACATCGACGTCGTCGGGCCCCTTCCCCATCAGGCGGATCCAGATACCTCCTCACGGTGGTAGACCGTTCGACGAGGTGGCGAAGCCACACCCATGCAAGAAGCCACCGCCAGCGCGTGCGCTGGGGCCCTGCTCTCCAGTTGGGTTAGCCGCGGCGTCCCGGACCACATCACAACCGACAGGGGCCCCGCTTTCCTCTCCGAGTTGTGGACTGCCCTGGCTCAACTGCTGGGAACCACGCACCACACCACCACAGCGTACAACCCAGCGGCCAACGGCCTGGTGGAACGATTCCACAGGTCCCAAAGTCATCCCTCATGGCCCGCTGCACCGCCGAGGACTGGAAACATCAGCTGCCGTGGGTCCTCCTCGGGTTGAGGACCGCCCCAGAGCCGACGGCACCCCATCCGCAGCTGAACAAACCTATGGGGAACCCCTCGTGGTGCCGGGAGAGCTCGTGACGGATGATCGCCACTCCCCATCTCTGCAGAGGCTCCGCGACGTGGCCGGCAAGTTCGCCCCTTGCAGGCGCTCATACATCGACAAAGCAACCACCTTCATGCCGCCGCAGCTGTCATCCGCCACCCACGTCTTCGTCAGAGTCGACGCCGTCCGTCCACCACTAACTAAGCCCTACAGGGGACCCTTCCGCGTGCTGGGGCGGAACAGCAAGGCGTTCCAGCTGGCACTCCCAGGCAAGAACGACTGGGTTTCCAGACCGGCTGAAGCCCGCCTTCCTGTCGGAGAGTCCCGGCAGCGACGCAGCACCCCTTCCGCCCAAACGCACTCCAGCACGCCCTCACCCCCAGGCGCAGCGCCGCCCAGGAAGGAACCGCCCAAACAGCAGCCTCACAGGCGGGAGGCCCCTCAGTTATCTTCAGAAGCCGCGGCACCCTTCAGCGTCCCAGCAGGTACAGGGATTAATCAGACGCGTCCCTCGTCTTGGGGAGTATTTGTAAAGTCACCAAATCGGCGCCAGGATAGTGTTTCGCGGCGCCATTAATTAAGTCTCCGCTGAGCTTGTTTTCTTTGGTGACTTCCCGTTTTCTTCAAGCTCAATTAGTCACGCCTAAAACGTGCCAGGTCACGCATTTTAATCATTTTTACTTTATGGTATTTATACGAATGTCACACATTGTGTATCACATGTTTCTTCATTCACAGGCATCAAGACTGTATCTATATTGTAGCTCTGTATGTTTTGTATTGTAATTTGTACTCGTTCACTGCATATTATTGTTTATTGTTTCGACCTCAGGTCACAGTCAATTCCATTGTCTCTCACGGCCCGGCGTCAGTCGGCCGCAATATAAGCTGCCTGGATCTGTAATAAACTAGCAGTAACTTTTACCTGCTCGTTTCTTTGACACCTTACAGGTATGTATACGGATATTAAAATATACCGTGCGGATTATGTATTACAGCATAAACAGGTGTAATTATAAAAGTAAAGAAATACAGATACTCCTTAGTAAACTAAAGTTATAAAATAAGCAAAAATACAAAACAGAGATAATGACAGGCTCACGCACATACGAATTCCGCGCAAAGGGGAACGACCACTGCCCCGACAATCTTCATTACACCTATGCACAAGGCCCATACTCACGCATCAAGTAAAGTGGTACTTTCAGCAGTGAGTCAGAGGAGGAGGACAGCAGCCTTTCTGACAGGACTCGGGCAATTAGCCATACGGTTCGCCTCCGAGGATTATAATTATCGTAAAAAAGGGAATATCATTATTTCTTGCGTAGACCCACAGAAGGCCACTACTGAAAGGGTGAATGACCCTAAGGAGAAGGACGAAGCGGGTGAGAGAGAGAGAGAGAGAGAGAGAGAGAGAGAGTATTAGATAATGTAAACGAGAGATCAAAGCCATAGAGAAGATAAAAAAGTGAGTATGTAAAGGGATACATAAAAACGAGAGAGAGAGAGAGAGAGTATTAGGTAATGCATAAGAGAGATCAAAGCATAGAGTAGATAGAAAAGTGAATATGTAAAGTGATACATAAAATTGAGAGAGAGAGAGAGAGAGAGAGAGAGAGAGAGAGAGAGAGAGAGAGAGAGAGAGAGAGTATTAGGTAATGTAAACGAGAGATCAAAGCCATAGAGAAGTTAGAAAAGTGAGTATGTAAAGTTATACATAAAAATGAGAGAGAGAGAGAGAGAGAGTATTAGGTAATGCATAAGAGAGATCAAAGCATATAGAGTAGATAGAAAAGTGAGTATGTAAAATGATGCATAAAATTGAGAGAGGGAGAGAGAGAGAGAGAGAGAGAGATAGTATTAGACAACGTAAACGAGAGATCAAAGCCATAGAGAAGATAGAAAAGTGAGTATGTAAAGTGATACACAAAAATGAGAGAGAGAGAGAGAGAGAGAGAGAGAGAGAGTATTAGGCAATGTAAACGAGAGATCAAAGCCGTAGAGAAGATAGAAAAGTGAGTATGCAAAGTGATACTTAAAAATGAGAGAGAGGGAGTATTAGGTAATGCATAAAAGGGATCAAAGCATAGAGTAGACAAAAAAGTGAGTACGTAAAGTGATACATAAAGTTAAGTATACTTTAGTAAAATTGAGAGAGAGAGAGTATTAGGTAATGTAAACGAGAGATCCAAGCAATTGAGAAGATAGAAAAATTAGTATGTAAAGTGATACACAAAAATGAGAGAGAGAGAGTATTAGGCAATGTAAACGAGAGATCAAAGCCATAGAGAAGATAAAAAAAGTAATTATACAAAGTGATACATAAAACTAAGAGAGAGAGAGAGAGAGAGTATTAGATAATGTAAAAGAGAAATCAAAGCCATAGAGAAGTTAGAAAAGTGGGTATGTAAAGTGATGCATAAAAATGAGAGAGAGAGAGAGAGAGAGTATTAGGTAATGTAAAAAAGTGATCAAAGCATGGAGTAGATAGGAAAGTATCTAAAGTCACATATAAAAATGAGAGAGGAGAGCGAAAGAGCGTATTAGACAATGTAAAAGAGAGATCAAAACGATAGAGAAGATAGAAAAGCTAGTATATATGGTGATGCATAAAAATGAGAGAGAGAGAGAGAGAGAGAGAGAGAAGCGGGGGGGGGGGGCAGGCAGGAATAAAGACAGAGAAATAGAATGGATACAGTAATAAACCGGCAGAGAAAAACAGGAGAAACATATTCAGACGTAATTTTGCGTCCCTATATACGTAGTACTGGGATTCTACGAGTATTGCATAACAGCCAGTGATGAATGTCATCCTACTTCTTGCACTTCCTCATTCTTTAATAAAAAAGAAAGAGTGTACCCGGAGACTTAAAACCCACTGTGCATTGAAGCTTCTCCTAATTCTACGAAAAGAGGGAGGCAAGAGCCCTGCATGTTTTCTCACTCGTTCATGACGCAGTTTAAATTTGTTCCTTAAAACATTCCTAGATAATTTTTTTATGTAAAAAAAAATCACATTGAATCGCGAAAGCAGTATTTTTGCCACAAAGATTTTTTTTTTTTGTCTTTACCTTGAGGTTCTATTCTTTCATTTCTTTAGAAGCAAAACAGTGTGCATTTGCGCTTATTATAATACAAGTGTGCGTTCATCTCTGCGAATATATTCTTATTGATCGTTAAGTATGAGCTCGGAAACGAAGTACATAGTATTGCACACTTGTTAAATTCTAGTATATATTTTTGTTTAGGCTTTTTGAAATTAGAACACAACGAAACCTTCCTATTCTACTTTTGACGCTGGATCTTTGAGTTTCAACATTGACGGAACTGACTTGGATAAAAATATCAATCTATTAAATAAAAGTGAATGTTTGCTTATTTGTTTGGACTCCGTAGAAATCCGAACCGCTTGACAGACCCAGACAAAATTTTGCACACGGCCTCTATGTCACCCCAGAAAGGTTTATAACTCAAAATCAAACCCCTACCCCGTGACAGACACAAACACAGACAAACAAATGAAATGCTCGTTTTTACGTTACCTTTTCCTTCAGTTCTTTATGGGTTAATTCTCATTTATCACCCGCTGCTCCACCTTTTCTTCCAGGCGCTGTCAGACGTATGGTTATCCTACAACAATAAATCCAAATCTCCTATAACATCAATTTTTTATCAGAATTTACGTGAATATTGATCATAATTTATAAGAATTATTAATATAATTGTTTATTACCTCGATAAAATCAACACTGAAAACCTGCAGGGTATAAAGCTAGAGAAACCCGACGAAGTTCCAGCTTCGCTTCCACTGCTACGTGAAAGGAATCGTTGCCATAATCATGAAACTCCTCCCACTGCAAACCCTATAATCAGTTTAGTGCATCCAAAAAATTAAACAGGTGTGTTTGACTGTATTAGAATTACTTTCATTCAGTCATAAAGCAATGCAATTCAAAATATAACTTCTACCGCCACACCAGTCAGCCCTTACAATCCTCGTCACGGAAAAATGTAGTAAAAAAACCAAATGTTTCTGTGACAGGCTTGCCCCTTCACTAAAAACCTACTCGCGTCGAAATTACCACATTTTTTTGGTATTCGTCTAAAGCCAAATGTATCCTAATCATACCCTGCCAATAAAATACAAATTCTTAAGTACCTTGTGGTATTACCATCATCATATCTAAGTACACAGATCTAAACCATCATTAAAAAATTACTCGCGACGAAATTACCACATTATTTTCAGTGTTCATCTTAAGCCAAACGTATCTTAATTATATATTGCCAATAAAATACAAATTCTTAAGTACCTTGAGGTATTACCATCATCATATCTAGAGCGTATCTTCTTTGGTTTGCTGTGCAGTGAATTTCGCGTAATAAATAAAAAGTCCGTCTACTGTTGAAAGGAGGCAGTCGTTCTCCCCGCCCCCCGACACAGACACGCCTGAGTATGTACCGTAGAAGTATAAGTTTTTATTTATTGTCTTTGTTCAGTGATGTCGCTTATTCTTTTTTAATAGGGGAACGTAACTTCCTCTTACCGTTGTCTTCCCCTCACCCTCAGCCCTAGGAGAGCTGTTAATCAGCTCAGTGTTCTGGTTAAACTAAGGTATACTTACCTTTTTTTTCCCACACCCCCTCCCCCTTCCCTCTATCCCTTCTTTTTCTCTCCCCCTCCCCTCCCCTTCCCTATCCCTTCCTCCTCTCTTCCCTCCCCTCCTATTCACCCTCCCGTCCCACTCCCCTCCCCTCCACTATCCCCTTCCGTTTTCCCTACCTTTCCCCTCCACTCTCCCTCCCCCTTCCCCATTCCCCCTCCTCATCCTCCTCTATCTTCCTCTTCTTTCCTCTTTTCCCCCTCCTTCTTCCCTCCTTTCTCCCCCCCTTCCCTCTTCCCTCTTCCTTCCCACTCCCCATAAATTGTTATTCAGAGATTTAACGGGCTGTTATTCAGTTTTTCCAGGCAGTGTGGGTTGGTCAGCTAGTATATATATATATATATATACACACACACATATATATATATATATATATATATATATATATATATATATATAAATATATATATATATATATATATATATATATATATATATATATATATATATATATATATATATATATATATATATATATATATATATATATTCTCGTATTTTCATTGCTCCCTCTTACCCAGCCAAATAATAATTCGAATTTCTGAACCAGAACACTTCTCAGTTAACTGGTAGGCTAGATTTACAGGCGGGAAAGAAGGGAGCGACCTATTTTGAACTCGGGTAGGACAATAGCACCCCTTTTGACATCGCCCCCACCCCCTCACCCAAATCACGTGTCCAGTAGTTGATGCCCGTCCGTTGGGGTATAGAGGCGAAGCCAGGCTGTGAGATAGACTAGGAACTTAACTTCTAAGTACCTAACACTAAGACCTATTTTCCTACACCTTTTTTTTTTTTTGCTGGCTTTAAGACTATTTTGCAGATGACTGACCTCCGCCGACGGAAGCAAGCATTCGGATTCCAGACCGTGACACAGAAAGCCGCAACCCACTCCACTCCTTTTCCTCTCCTGGTGAGGCTAAGAAGCAACGGACGGCCAAGTCCTGCATGATGAGTGCTCACATCCACAGGCTTCAAGATACGTCAGAAGCAATTAGTCCTCTAGCCTGTCCTTTTCCTCTCAGTGAATTTCTCTCTTTTTATCTTTCCCAGTTTTCACTTTTCATTCTGCTAACAAAGCCCTTTTTGTTAAGCCAAATCTACCAAAAGCAGCCCACAACTCGCCCCCATGACTTCCCCTAAACCAATTTTAATTCAATTCAGTGATCAGCAGTAGGTTACTCCCTCCATAGTGTTACCACGGGCTATTTAAATTTAATTAATCAACTCCTCTATGGTGCATTTTTTTAGCTTAGTGAGAGAGAAACTCCTTTGTGTAGCATGCTAATCCTAGCCTCTCTTCCCGGGTCCTCGCTACTATCTGCTCAGTCGACCCAGCCTTGTGAACCCAAATCATCTTAAAAGTACTGCCATTCTCAATAAACACACGAATTCCCTGGTACGCAATCCGGGGAGCAATAACATGTTCCCCCTTTTCGTTGCACACAAGAGAGCCTGATCCTTCAAGACGAATTTAACTCATCATATGCAGAGATTTATAACGCATTGCCAATTTGCATTTTTTCATTATTTGAGTTTACTTGCTGTATCACCAGCCTTTCAGATTACCTCCTTGGTTGTTTTTCTCTGTAAATAAATTCAGTTTAACATAACTAGAGACTCATTTCACATGGCGACCTTCCAATCCCTGATTAACCAATGGTAATATCAAGGTAAGTTACCCATTTTTCCCCTTCATTTTGTTACAGGTTGGTCTTCTCTGTTGGTCCATTAAGGCAGTAACTAAATAAAGACCCCCTTGAATTCCTCCAAGGAGAACCAATCTGTAATATATATATATATATATATATATATATATATATATATATATATATATATATATATATATATACAGGGCTATATATATATTTTTTAAGGCTTTCTGTTTCATTTGTTAAAAATATGTTGTACGTAAATTTCTGCTAAAAATAGTACAAATATGCAGCCAACCTCGTGAAGAGAAACATGAATAGCTGTGTACGTATATGGATATATATATATATATATATATATATATATATATATATATATATATATATATATATATATATATATATATATATATATATATATATATATATATATATATATATATATATATATATATTCAACATAAGAATATATATAATAAACAACAAACATATATGTGTATATATATATATATATATATATATATATATATATATATATATATATATATATATATATACATATATATATATATATATATATATATATATATATATATATATATATATATATATATATATATATATATATATATATATATATATATATATACTGTATATATATATTCAACATAAGAATATATACAATCGCAAACAACAAATTGACATATTTCATCTCAATGTACGAACATCCATGATATTAGGAAAACCAGACATACCCTCAAATAGTTAGGTATGGGGACAGAGAGATAGTGTGACGTAATGTTTTAGAATAGAGTTGAATACGCAGTAACAAGTGGACCTCCGAGCAATTTTTGCAGTTCAATAATTTACCTAGTTCAAATTGCCTATTCTCTTCCCTGCCCTGCAATTACTCGCTCGCTGCTATAATTTACCAAAATTGCTCCGAATGATCTAATTACCATCCCTGAAATTTCGCTGTTGCTGAAACAGATATCAACGAAAAAAATCTGTGGTTAAAGTAGATGGCACTCGTAAAAATATCTTTTTATCGGAAATTCATAAGATATAATTTAGAGGCAAAACTAAAGGTGGAGAGAGTTAAAAGAGAATTTCATCTCTCTCTCTCTCTCTCTCTCTCTCTCTCTCTCTCTCTCTCTCTCTCTCTCTCTCTAATTTCGTGTTTCGTAGAGTCGATTTAGTAATTGGCTGCATTTATTTTGTGTTGTACTAACTTTTTCTTTTTGTTTATCTGTTTATGCAAAAGTAAAACCATTTCTTCCGGCCTAAATTTAAGACCTCGAGACTCAATTTGTACTTTGCATTCATTGAAGTTGTTTGTTATTCGCAACAGAATTATTATAGCAAAATAGGAAACCCTTTAAAAAGAAGGTATTTTGAATGATTCACCAAATACAGAGGAAGGTAGTGAATTTAATATTCAGGAATCTCTTTTACACTCGTTTGAGTCAATATAAGAATTATTTGTATTAGCAAACGATTAGAAGTTAGTTAATTATTTATACCAAATTAGTAGATATTTTCAGTATAATACTCTAGATCCTCTCCTTTTTGGTTATTCGCTAATTTAAAAAATTGATATGGCAGTATTTGCTCAGTAAATGTATACTCGTTCGCTCAGGTCATATATAATATACAGTGTGTATATATATATATATATATATATATATATATATATATATATATATATATATATATATATATATATATATATATATATATGCATATTTATGTTGTATTTTCCCATAAATATTTCCCTTTAGAGGGCGGCTTCAGAAGGTGGAAGCTTTTCGGTTCTCAGCCAGGCTTTTGAGATGTGGTCTCTTGCCACAGGCCATATATATATATATATATATATATATATATATATATATATATATATATATATATATATATATATATATATATATATATATATATATATATATATATATATATATATATATAAATATATATATATATATATTATATATATATATACATATGTATGTGTGTATAATACACCCACATGAATATATATATATATATATATATATATATATATATATATATATATATATATATATATATATATATATATATATATATATACACACATATATTTATATATACACAATGTATATATTCATACATGCATAAATTGGTACGTTCATCTATGTGCAAGCAAATAGACATACTCAAACACATACACACACACACACACACAAAGAGATGGAAAAAGGACTCTCACTCCTTTTTTTTTTTTTTTTTCTAATATCATTCCTTCCTCTATTTTATCTCTGAATTCAGCCGGACGGATGATCTGATTTCGAGCTTCTACGCATTTTTCATATCGCATGAAGGCAGGTGTGAAAGCCTCCTTCATATGAGTTTGGAAAATTGGAATATCTGTTGCAAGTGGCACTGTGGCACACGGCAACCAATAACTGCCCTCTTTTTGTTCCTATCGGTCGTCAGATAGATAGATAAACAAAGAGATAGATCAAGAATAACTTAAAATTACTATAGAATACTGCATTGAAAAGTCAATACTAAGATAGATAAAGAGTAACCTAAAATTGCTGTAGAATGCTGCTGTGAAAGGTCAGTTCTAAGATAGATAAAGAATAACCTAAAATTACTATAGAATACTGCTGTGAAAAGTCAATTCCAAGATAGATAAAGAATAACCTAAAATTACTATAGAATACTGCTGTGAAAAGTCAATTCTAAGATAGATAAAGAATAACCTAAAATTACTACAGAGTACTGCTGTGAAAAGTCGTCGATAGATAAAAAATGACCTAAAATTACTATAGAATACTGCGGTGAAAAGTCAGTTCTAAGATAGATCAAGAATAACCTAAAATTACTACAGAATACTGCTGTGAAAAGTCAGTTCTAAGATAGATCAAGAATAACCTAAAATTACTACAGAATACTGCTGTGAAAAGTCAGTTCTAAGATAGATAAAGAATAACCTAAATTTACTACAGAATACTGTTGTTAAAAGTAAGTTCTAAGACAGATAAAGAATAACCTATAATTACTACAGAATACTGCTGTGAAAAGCCAGTTCTAAGATACCTAAAGAATAACCTAAAATTACTACAGAATACTGCTGTGAAGAGTCAGTTCTAAGATAGACCAAGAATTACCTAAAATTACTACAGAATACTGCTTCGAAAAGTCAGTTCTAAGATAGATAAAGAATAACCTAAAATTACTATAGAATACTGCTGTGAAAAGTCAGTTCTAAGAAAGATTAAGAATAACCTAAAATTACTACAGAATACTGCTGTTAAAAGTCAGTTCTTAGATAAAGAATAGCCTAAATTTACTTTAGAATACTGCTGTGAAAAGTCAGTTCTAAGATAGATAAAGAATAACCTAAAATTACTATAGAATGCTGCTGTGAAAAGTTAGTTCTAAGATAGATAAAGAATAACCTAAATTTACCATAGAATACTGCATTAAGAACTCAGTTCTAAGTCACACGTTTATACTTTTTTACCTTGTAAATTTCTGCCTTATTTAACAACTACAAAACAAGATAAACATTGAAGGTTTTATTTTTGACTTCGTTGTATTTCGCATCCGGAAATCCTGTTATTCGCACAGTAGTGGTTTTCTACTGACAAATATTCTGAAATAACTTTTAGTATAAAGAGATTTGTTATGAAACTATTTTATTCTTACTTATTACTGAGCTAAGTCTTATGAGTAAAAAAATGTCACATATGAACTGCTGTTAAAAAATCCACTAGAAATAGGTAATTTTTCTAAACCTTGCGTGATAGAGTCGGATTATTGTTATTCTCTCGGCAAGTCTTATGATACATAATTGACATGTGTTCTGGCGATGAATATTGTTAAATCTTTGTTATAATTACGTAAGAATGCATTTTTTTTTATTCAGTCTTTTCTATATATATACACACACACGTATATATATATATAATATTTGAAATGTACGTATTTATATATACACATATATGCATACATGAATACGTGTTTGGATGTTATGTAATGGACTCCAGAAGTCACAGTCACCATATTCTTTTTATATTCATGTTTGTAAATATAATATAGAATGTATGGAAAGATCGTTAGAGAAATTATTTTCACTGGTTTGATCTTCGTCACATCTTTTATACTGACTGTGTGCGAGTATTTCAAGTGTTAATTCTATTAATCTGCAATTTCAAGAAGTTATTACCATATTTCCATCCAAATTTCCCCTAATCAAATTTCCTTTTGTAGCCTTTTCCCTCCGACGGAAAATATGTGAAACGTCAAATGCAAGACCCTGACTGCGAGTCTCAAAGTGAAAATAAAAGCAATTGCCGGAATTTTAATTGGTGGGGGAAAATTAAAGAAAGGGTGAGAGGGGAAAATAATAAAGGAAAAAATGAATAAAAAGAGGGAGAGAGAAAAGAGAAGGAGAGAGAGAGAGGGAGAGAGAGAGGAAGAGGAAGGGGAAAGCAAATAGCAAACATAACTTGTCTACTCTCGACTTCTCCCGTTGAGCATGATTAAGTGGAATTACCCGATCCGCAAACGGGAGCAAGCCTTAAACGACCTTCTGTCGGAATGAATAAAGGGCCAATGTTCCTTTTGGAATGTCCGGCACTGGATGCGTCTCCGGTAAGGGTAAAGTCCATTTGGCAAAAGAGGATTCCTGGAATTTCCTCGCCGGAACACGAAAGATTCCAGCAAACGGGAATCAACGTTTTAACTTTTGTGTAAATAGAGTCTGCGAGCAATTTGCATGCGCTTGCTTTTATTGCTGTTCGCCTGAATGTCTACAAAGGGGATTTCTTATGGCGTTTCCCGTTCAAGGTAAATTCATCGCGTTTATTAATCATGGGCTGGGGATTAAATTCCTCTATTTCGAAAGGTTATTGAGGGGTCAAAAATGGGAAAATGTATCACTGCATTCCATGAGAATTTTTTATTTTAGTTCAGTTTTACTGACCGTAGTGGTATTGAGTTTTTTCCTTCAGAATGAAAAAGGACTTTTTGAGAAAAGATATCTTAAAAATGCAAAAATAGTTAATCGATCACTATATATATTGAAAATAAAAAGAAGGCAGTTCAATGAAGACAAGTCAACTTAAATAGTCTATGCAGCCAAAACTTATGAAAAATCTAATCTTTTCGTCCTTTTGAAGGATTTAGTTTTATGACAATAAATATATGACCTTCCTTCCTTTCTAAAGTTTCATTCCCGAAAAGGCTATTTCAGTCTACGTGGAACACTCGGCCAACGGTGTTAACAAGATGCTTTCTTCTCAATATGAAAACGAGACCCGCACGCTTTAAAACAACTATATTCCTTTGCAACCAAGATTTAAGCTACCCGTATCCTGTGCAATTTATGTATTCGTTTTTAAATTGTGATCTTAATTGAGCTTTCTGAAACGTTTAAGAGAACTTCGTCAGAAACTGAAAGACTGCGTGTAGTATAAGAGGGAAAGAGAGGTGGTGAAAACGCTGAGTGAAGTGCATGTGTTACTGCACGGAAGCCAAACTAACAGGCACAGCGAAAGTTAAATAACTATACATAACTAAGGTGAAATTAAAAAACCTTCCTGACCCTAAGAGAGAGAGAGAGAGAGAGAGAGAGAGAGAGAGAGAGAGAGAGAGAGAGAGAGAGAGAGGAAAATATTGTACGTAAACATGTTTGTTTATTTCCCTTGCATTATTATAGTAAGATATGACTTCACACTAGCAAAGGATACACAGGATATCATTGTCGGGAGCAGATGGCATTTGTCATGTACCAAAAAATAAACATAGGAAATGACTACTGATTGCTTAATAAATACTCCGTGTTGGAGGAAATATTTTATCAGTATTAGCTTTTTTTAATATATCCGGCTTGATTAAAATATAACTTAAAAAAAGTGACGATGTCATAGGAGCTGTTAATGTTTTTCCTTCAACAATCGTTTGTTAAAGTTCGAGTGATGATGTTCATTAGATAGTGTTAATCTCTCCGGAAATGGTAAAAAAGACATGCTGAAATATTACACTTGTCAGGGGTTATTCCTTTATCTCTTAGTAATCGTGTCTGTTTATTTTTTAGTTCATGATAAGCACCTTCTGCTCATCTGAACATATTCCGATAACGATATCCCGTCCGGTTCTGTGAGATCTGATTCTGTCAGAATAACTCTGGTAAAGTAAAGATACATGATTACGTAAAGTATTTTCCTCTCTCTCTCTCTCTCTCTCTCTCTCTCTCTCTCTCTCTCTCTCTCTCTCTCTTCGGCCCAGCAAAGAATTTTTTTTATCTCACCTAAGCAAAATATACTCTTTTGCCTACGGCGTTCCACCAGTATAGCTTATAAAATGCATTTTAAATTAAACTTCTAACAAACTCAGTTCAGTAATACATATCACTGAATATACTACGCTTAGTGTTTTATCTTTCCCTCTCTCATATGATATGCAGTTTTTAACTTTTCTAGTGAAATTTACTGAAATAACTCAAAAAGCTCAGTCGAGGTCACTTATAAGACAAAGCACATAAAGCAGCACAGAATGTTATGGGTGGTTCAAATCTTGGTTGTAAAGAAATGGGAATCGCAGTCTTTCGTAAACTCTGTACCTTTTCTGAAAGGCTTCTAGAGACTTCTAAACTGCATGTAAACGAGTTCTTAACATCATAACCTGACCGGGTAGCAATTTCCTAAGATGTATGCTAGTACTACACCAGCCCCGGTTTTTTCGCCGCTTCCCGAGGTTAGGTTAGGTTAGGATAGGTTAGGATAGGTTAAATTAGTGACGGCGACAAAATTTGAGTGTGGGAAACATAATAAGATTATTGTCAAGAAAATTCTATGGTTAGTTTTTAAGATATGACGCCCTGCTTTTTTCAGGGAAAGGTCTCGGTACTCGGTTACGTCTCGGGAAAATGCGACCGGGTATAGTTCTTTCAGAATCAACGAGTCTTAAGTGCGTTTTTCTATCAAAAAGAAGTTTCTCTTTAACACCGGTGTCGAGTACTTATTACAGATTGAAAAAGCGTTTGAGAGAGAGAGTTATCAAGCATTTCTTTCCGGGAATGAAACGTTGGGAACAACATGCATTTAAAGTAGTAGTAGTCCACATTCTGTTCTGGTGATTTTTTTCAATACAAAGAGGAAAGGTTATTTGTCAGCGTCTGTGAAACTGAATCCTTCAAAAGAACGAGAAGAATGGAACAAACTGCACTTTGGATATTTCTGTCTTTCAAAAATAGATTTCCTTCAATCTTTTTAATTTTGGGTAAAAAGAGTTTTTAAAAGATTTTTCTTCATTTCATAGCAGTTTTTTTTTGTGTATTTTTGTTATTAACTGACCGGCTGACTATTTAGGTGAAGATTCATGCTCATGCCATTTAGGAAAATTAGTGATTAGACTTGGAGCTTGCCTACTGAAAGACCAAAGATTATCTTCGGGAATCAGACTATTCAACCCATTTTTGAAAATAACTCTTAGGACACACACACACACACACACAGAGAGAGAGAGAGAGAGAGAGAGAGAGAGAGAGAGAGAGAGGAATATCTGATGAATCAAGGCCCTCCCGTTTTTTTTATTAGTATTTAATGTATGCCTTTCGTACCGATCACTAACGTCTGTTATTTTTTCTCTATTTTTCCTTTTCACTCCAACTATGACCCGCAGTAGTGAAGTAACAACCAGGTTATAATTCGCTGCTTAGGTCTACGGAGGCTTATAAGGGAAAGTGAAAGCGCGTTTCCTTTTTTCCCAGTTCTCAGTCGTCCCTATTAGCACGGGGGTCTCCTGAGTTATAAGCCGTTCACCAAGGGACGTCGCGTTCTGTATAATAAAAGTTTGGCCTAAAGCTTTATTGAAAGCGCAGAGAAAGCAAGTAAAAATCTAACTAGTGTTAATTGATGAAAATTGGCAGCAGTGTCCTTCTGAAATACGATTCTTCCTTATTTCATAATCATAAGCGAACATCACTACAAACAATGGCCAGCGACACTGAAAATACAAAATAGAAAAAATTATGTATTTTTGTTAGAAAAAGTCTTAGTACATTTTTTAAATCAAACTTAAAGTAACTCGCCCGATGGTGAACAGAGGCATTAATCAAAGGAAATGTAATTCAGAGTATTTTATTGGACTTAGAAGTTTCAAGGAAAATAAAAACAAATGTCCTCATATTCAAGGGAATGCTGATGCTCATTCATCTCTTTTGAAATCACAATGTAATGCTTTGATAATATCCTGGGACTTCTTTATATAAATCCTTTACATCTTTGACTTGTTATGCTTTTTCTGTGTATTTAACATTTCCATTAAAAGTTATATGACTAATTTAAACTCGCATCTTCAATTTTGCTCAAGTATTTTCTTGCAAATTATGTTTTTATTATAAAGATTAAAGTTTTTTTAGTAAACAATAAAATGAATTTTAATTCTCGGTCTTTCCAGAAGACAAATACAGTCATCACAACTATTTAAATAATTTTCCTAAGTACTCAGTACTTTTAGAATTCCCGAATCGTATTTTAAAAATAAAATCGTACACCAGACTTAATATATATCTAATTCTTTTCAGTATAGTTTTTCAAAATAAACTGTTAACTGAATTTTAATTCTCCGTCACTTCATATAACAAATTTAATCATTACAATTATTTAAATTATTTTCGTATTCAAATTAATAATTTGAGATTTCCTGAACATCTTTAAAAGTAAAATCTTATACCAAATTTCATTTACACCTTCATTTTTTACAGGTGACCCCTTCATCCAAATGCAAATCCGCAACCAGCCCTTCTGAACCAGAGACTCTTCACTCTCCAGAGCAAACGATCCCATATTGATTGATGGGCAATTTCAATAGGGCGGTTTCACCCGTGACTTTGCTGCTGAGGGATGACTCCGCACGATCGTTTGGTCTGAGGGCTATTTACTCTTAATTGATCCGGCACAAGTAGCCCAAACAAGCGTCACCCGATATCGGTGATTCCATTAGTCAGTATTCATTGCTGCGCATCAATATCACTGACGCGGGCTGCAACGACAGTGACTCACTGGTGTGAATGCGACGTAGCCTGTCTGTTAACATCAGGATGGGAATTCTTTATGTTCGTCGATGGTATTACTGCTTATTCCTGGATGCATTTGTAAGGTACGTGCAGTTCTTCTTGGGTTTCGTCTCTGAATTTTTTTTTTAATTTTAAAAAAGGAAGATTCCAGATATATATCTTGCGGATATTTTTCAATAATTAGATCAACAGAGGCACAGTGGTTTTTAATGGATCAATCTCATATTTCTGTTTTCGCCGAGGATTTTAACCTTGGTCGTCTTGGTTGGCTGGCTAGAATGCTACCAATTACACCACAAGGCCAGATCACATTTAACCTCAAACTTTTAGTTCCATTCAATACTTACGCTGTTTTCTGTAGATGAGATGGTTCAACAGTACATTCCAACCTTGGCTTTTGTAGACACTCCAGATTTCCTCACAATTCTTTGTACATACTGTACATCTAATGTACTTTCTCTGACTTCTTGCATCAGTCCAGCCATAGAGATATCAAACAACCACGAACACATAACACATTCTTGTCTCCGCCCATTTTTGCACCAAACCAGTCACTCTCATGCCTATAGACTCTAACACATGTTTCACTTTCATTATGACAGCTCTTTATCATTCTCAACAATTTACACTCCTTCACAATTGTTCTTGCTGTAAACTTTCTCCAGGTCCATGCTTGCCACAGACAGTTTGTTCTGTGTACTTTCGAATTTCTCCCGTAGCAAATATTTGATCCTACCCCGTCTTCCCTGTCTTAAGCCGCACTGTTCTTTTACCATACCTCCTGTCATCTGTCTTACCTTCTTAATCAGAATCCTGCTACTGTATCCACTTTCCCTGGTATGCTAGCAAAGTTATGCCCCTGTAATTCTCTCTCTCCTTTATCACGTTTACCATTATACAAATTCCTTTGGAATCTTTCCCTAGTTCATTCATGCCCTAGGCATCCTAGTCAGCCAAAAAACCACACGGTCACCTTCATACCTTAACATCTCTCTTATACGTAATCCCCTCGATTGCTGATGTCTTTCCTTTTTTCAGCCTCTAATTGCCTTCCTTATGTCCTCAACCATGACTTCCACAAGCAATATCTAAATTATACTAATCCTCAACCCTACTTATTTGATTTTTCTTCACACACATTCCCATACGTTCATTACCATATATATGTATGTATGCTTGTATCTCTCTCTCTCTCTCTCTCTCTCTCTCTCTCTCTCTCTCTCTCTCTACGATAAGTAAATTAGTTGAAATAACAGAAAGAAAAAAAAAGGCCGTAGACCGATCGTAATCTAAATCATTATGAATCATGATACAAAATTTTGATTTACTATGAGACTGAGATTAAATTATATCTCGTTAATAAGTAAAGTGCCGTACAATATATTTTGTTTTTTTCTTAATCAAAATTACAGAAATAAAACAGCGTCTTGGTGTGGGGTGAGGTAACTTTCATCTTGGTAACGTTCCAACAGTCAAATAGCGTGTGGCTGAATTACAGTGTACTCAGATATACTTTGCATTATCATATGAAGGTAGTCACCCTCACTACAGTTATATGCACTATGGAATATGGAGAGATCCTGGGAATTCGAAAGCTGTTGATACATTTCGTCGCCATGCCAACGGTGATTCAAAGGCATATTAACAAACCATAAGAGTCATATCTTTGAAATCGCCCATCTCCCTCTTCCAAACACCCATTGATACCGCTAATTGATGGATACATTCATTTCCATCGGATTTCTGTATCAGTGGGCGTTTGGAAGAGGGAGATGAACGATTTCAAAGATATGACTCTTATGCTTTGTTTATATGCCTCTGAATCACCGTTGGCATGGCGACGAGATGTATAAATATTCCATATTCCATAGCGCATATAACTGTAGTTAGAGTGGATACCTTCATATAATTATGCAAAGTATATTTGAGTACACTGTAATTCAGCCACATGCTATTTGACCGTTGGAAAGTTTACCAATGGGAAAATTACCTCACCCCACGCGAAGACGCTGTTATATTTCTGTAATTTTGATAAAAAAAATTATATATATATTGTATATATATATATATATATATATATATATATATATATATATATATATATATATATATATATATATGTGTGTGTGTGTGTGTGTGTGTGTGTATGTATGTATGTATATTGTACGGCACTTCACTTATTAACGAGATATAATTTAATCTCAGTCTCACGGTAAATCAAAATTTGGTATCATGATTCAGAATGACTTAGATTATGATCGGTCTGCGGCCTTTTCTTTTCCTTTCTGTTACTTCAGCTAATTTACTTATCGTAAATTAACAGGGTTTCAGATCTTCATTATTAGAAGTAAGTTCGTATTTCCTTGAAATACTCCACGTTGGAATCTGTCTCAAATGAACCTTTGATAAAATTTATAATTTCATGGGCTGAGAAGAACAGTTCCTCTCTTCTGTATTGCCGGCAGTGTAGAGAGGAAACTCAATTTCGTTCCCCTCCCCCCCCCCAACCTTCCCGCCACCCATCTCCCGTAAACTTCGGTTCCCTCTAATTCTTTTTGAACGGAAAAACCATTTAACATTTTCAGAAATTGAGCAGATTTCTTTACCGAAATCGATCATTAAAATCCATGATCTATACGGATGTTATCAACAAGTAGCAGTTCGTTGTGAAATCATGCTAAAAATCACGAGATACCTGTTGATCAGCGGATGCTCGGGCACGTCCGGTATTTGATACGCGTACGAAACGAACACGCAAACGACGAGAATGTTAAGACTGATGAAAGGTGTCACGAGACTTCACAGACTGAGAGATGAGGACATTATAAGCAGGCGAGAAATGGAAGGTATTCCGGAGTCTGTTTTAGAGGTGGGTTGGCAAGTCAACGGGGCGGAAGAGTTTAGATAACTGAGATTACTGGATAGGAAACCATGAAGACGCCCTCTGGGAAGAGTAAAGGAGAGATGGAAGGGAAGTAACGATATTTCAGTGAGTAGGAGAGGATATCCACTGAATAAGAACATGGGGATCGCCTAAGGAAGAGAAGATTGGGTTCTTACAGTTTTTTTATGTTTTCGTTTCATACTGTTGTATATGACTGTATTGTCCTTAAATGAAAAGAAAAGCTATTTAATATTTAATTGATTTAGTAGGTAGGCAATTGAACTTAGCAGAACTCCATTATAACGAGCGAAACTGTCGCGTGACGATATTTTCATCAATATTTTGGCGGCTTTTAAAATTCGAATAAACCCTGTAGCATCATCAAGGCATTTTGTTTCTTTAAAAAACCTAGTGAAAATTACCCTGTTTATTACGGAATTATTTTTATTAGGTAAAATACGATTATTGTACCTGTAAGCCTCTTATTCAGTTACATTAGAAAAATTTAATTTTAGCAATAGAAAACCATGTATAATGAACAGCTCTGCTGCTAAATGAACTGTGACGTTCAGAGATGTTTCGTAATGGATAATCAAATGCATGATACGAGACAGATATTTCTATAATATTTAATAAGATATATTTCTATGGTATATATTGTTTTTGTAAGAATTTTTCTTTTATCAGGTTTATTTGAACTTATAGGAAGTATGGTTTATTTTGAAAGTTATTAATTCAGATTAGATTTACCATACATTTTTTTTTCACTACAGTTCTGGGCGCAAATTGAGCATTCCCCGAATTACGTGTTTTTTTTTTTTCAACCTGCCGATCTCGGTCTCTACACCATGAAAATAATCAATTGCATGCCATTATTAGTTCAAGGTCAAGAGATTAAACAATTCCATTTTCTCACTGGCCAACCCAAAGAATTTTTCTAGCTCTATAATTTAGACGTGTGAGGTGTCTGTTATGTTTTTAGATGTTGGAGTGGCTTTGTTTGTGTGTGTATTAGTCTGTAACACCCATTTGCTTTTAATCAAACCCATCCGTTGATTACATACATAATCCCGGGGTGGACCCTTTGCTATCCGCGTAGACACCCTGGGATTATGTATGTAATCAACGGACAGGTTACAGACTAATACACACACAAACAAAGCCACTCCAACATCTTCTAAAAACATACAGACACCTCACACGTCTCGACTGCCGACCTAACCGCCCAACGCCTCCTCGCTGCTGGGAGAACGGGCGCTGGTGACTGGTACAATACACGTACATACGCTACCGGGGTCTAAGCGATGACAGGCAGGGCAGCCGATCGAGACTACACAGTCTACACCAAAAGCCAAATCAAAGTCTTTCAAAAAGAAGGCATCGTGCTTACCCCATGCAAATGGGAAAAAATCACGTTAAAAGAAGAAGAGTTGAACGTAATAATTTCATAGAAATCGTTTGCTGTGTCGATGCCTGCCACTGAAAAAAGGCTGAACATTAGAATTATATTTTCTTACTGCGTTGAATTACATCGAAGACAACCCATTCTCAGTAATTCTAAGTGCTCTTAATGTTTTTATTGATGTTTCATGGAGAACTACGTCTTTACTGTATTCCCAGGTTCAAAACTGTTATATATGTTTTTCTTTCATGAAAGAAATTCACAAACGAGCGATAGTAAGTTGTTTGTAATCACTTCCAGGAAGGCTCACATTCCTTTTCACAATCTTTCCTCACGTCAGCACCCACGTCTTGTATCCTCTTCTGCTGGAAAATTCTGTCTCTCCTCTTCTAATTAAGTCGGTCACCTTGTTTCTCAGGGTATTAGATACCTCTCTCGCTTCCCGAGTTGTTCTTTTTTTTCGTTTCCCTTCAATTATTTTCTGCTTGACGTCGTCTTTTCCACGTAATTCTTATTCCGTTATTGGTCACTGATCATGCAGTGTTCGTTAATTATCGCATGTAATGTAAAACGGTTGCGCTTTTATATAAAGTTAAATGAGTCGAACACCCTTTTATATTCAAAAATAATTTCCCATCACGCCCCTTAGGCTTGTCCATATTTATGATAGAATATACTGTATCTATTTCAAATATTTGCTTTTTTTTTATTCTCTTCTGCTGCGCTTATCCTCAGTCCAAAACTGAAATTTGTAAAAGATGAGTGATTGTCTTATTATGATCAAAAGTAGTTAAAGAGTCACCATTCCATTATTTAATACTTTTTTTCACATTGGTTTAAATTAATTTACAATCGGGTATTAGTTAGGTGTTTATATTCACGTCCAGGAAGGGCGACGTTCCTTTCTTTTTTCTTTTTTTTTTTACCATCCCTTAACAATTTTTGTATCCTTCTGCAAGGGAATTCCGTCTCTCCTCTTATAATTAAGTCGGTCACCTGATTTCTCAGGTTATTAGATACGGCTCTCTCTTCCTGGGTTGTCCTTTTCAGTTTTCTGTGAAAGGAAAATACTGTCCCGGCTTTGTTTGCCCGTCCTCACTTTTTTCTGTCCGCCCTCAGATCTCAGAAACTACTGAGGCTAGAGGGCTGCAAATTGGTATGTTGATCATCCGCCCTCCAATCATCAAACATAACAAATTGCAGCCATCTAGCCTCTGTAGTTTTTTTTTATTTGAAGTTAAAGTTAGCTACAATATTGCTTCTGGCAACGATATAGGATAGGCCACCACCAGCTAGTGGTTAAAGTTTCGTGGGCCGCGGCTCATACAGACTTATACCGAGGCCACCGAAAGACATATCTATATTCGGTGGTTTTGGTTATAAGCTGTAGAGGCTGTACAGAAAACTTGATTGCGCCGAAGAAACCGAGGCTCATTTTCTACTTGTTTCCTTTTCCCCTCAATTCGTTTTGTGCTTCACGTCGTCCTTTCCTCGTAACTCTTATCCCGTTTTTTAATTCAGATGAATTATCGTTGGTTTAGTGATCTTGGTCAGTGATCTGGTAATATTTGCTTAGTTTGCAATTAAACGTTTCGCATAAATTCTAGAAAAAACAGTTTACGTAATCACTTATGGTTCTTTTAACACACTAAACATAATCGCCCTCATTTCGTGTACAATACAAAACATTTGCATAATAAACAGTTCAGTTCGTCGAATCCCCTCTCATCTCGTAAGTGTATTTTTCAACATGCGCCTTAGGCGTGTCCGTATTTATAACAGAAGTATAGCTTCAAAATATTTGTAATTTTTTCCTCTCCTCTTATCATCAGTCCGTAAGTTAAAGTTGCCACATGTGAGAATCTGTCTTATTTTGATCAAAAGTAATTAAACAGGCGTCCATTCCATCATCCAATACTATTTAATTTGGTTTCAATATCACCGATTTTCTTAATATCTGTAATTTAGAATGTATACATTTAATTTTTGCTCACAACATTTAGTTGTTCAAGAGGAAAAATATCTCTTTTCAAATAAGTTTTTGGTATGTTTAATTCGTATAATTTCACTATTCTTCCATTTGCAATACCGTAATGAAACAGGTTCATGTTAACAGTAAGATACCTGAGTGCTTACTATCTATTGTCTTGTTTCAGTAGGTTTGTGGTCAGTGGTTGAAGATTCAAGATATCGGCTTTAATTTAGAATTTTTCTCCGTGAGATGCTGTATTTTTTTTTAAACTCTGTTCTTTACACTTCACATGCTTAGTTCCCGCAGGGTATGGTTGATTACAGTATACACGGGTGCTGTTTGGAATACAGCATCCACGTGTAATCGCATATGGTAATAACTTTCCACATTTGAATTTTTGACATTTGAATCACGAGGTACTTATCGTACATATTGCAACAATCTGTGTGCATACAATTTGTCGTTTCACGTTTTTAGCCTGCATTCAAGAACAGTCTAAATTGTAAACGACAGTTAAATACTGATGGACTGAACGATGCCTGAGAGGAGGACCTCACCCACAAAAATTTGGGAAATGAAGCATACTGTAGTTATATATGTGTTCGGTTTCCACAAAAATTTGGGAAATGAAGTATACTGTAGTTATGTGTGTGTTTAGTTTCCACAAAATTGGGAAAATGAAGTATACTGTAGTTATATATGTGTTCAGTTTCCACAAAAATTTGGGAAATGAAGTATACTGTAGTTATATATGTGTTCAGTTTCCACAAAAATTTGGGAAATGAAGTATACTGTAGTTATATATGTGTTCAGTTTCCACAAAAATTTGGGAAATGAAGTATACTGTAGTTATGTATGTGTTCAGTTTCCACAAAAATTTGGGAAATGGAGTATACTGTAGTTATGTACAATATGTGTTCAGTTTCCGGTTCCAGTGTAGCAGCTTCCTTTAAATTACTTGAATCACTGATCACTGAGCCATGGGTTCTTGTTCTTTGTATGGTTTTGTCTCCCGTTTCCATTAATAATCTTCTTCATTATCTCTTTTTCTCATTCCATAATCCTATTCTTGTCAGATGTTATATTTCTCTGTTAAAAAATTCCATAAGCAAACGACTGACTTTTGAAATGTCATGCAGTGCTGTCTGTTCTGGTTTCTGTCTGTTGCTATAGCAGCTAGGACGACAGGTCATATGACCGATGTGTTCTTCGTCTTTAAAACGATGTGGCGTAAATACATTCTCTAGTTGCTTCCCCATGAATGTATTGTTTCATTCATTTTATTTAAATCCAATCATCGGAACTCTTATTTAACTGATGTCAGCCAATAGATTCTTTCAACAAGGGACACATCATACGAACCCTGTAGCACGCCCCATGATTTTCTGCCGTGGTGCATTTGTTTCCTTAATTCTCGTGATCATCATCATGATCATCGTCATCATCATCATCACCCTCGTTTATATTTGGATGCCCTTCTGTTGGGCACCTTTCGAACCATCAGACTTGCCCTTTTTATTTTGAATAGGTACGTATAACATCATTTCTTGACTGTCTGTACTGTAAGTTTCACATTCTTTCGTTTTTGCATCAGTTGACCTGATAATTTTTCACGATAAATTTATTATACGCATTCATTAAAATTTTAGTGTTAATGGTTATGATTAAAGCTTACCGCCCTTCCCCCCCACCAAAAAAAAAAAATGAACCTATCTACCTTCATATTGCATTAAAATATTTATGTCTCCTTATCTTCCTAAAGCCTCCTTTTCTGGATCTGAGGCACTCTGTCGCTAACATATCAGTATCCGTCCTAATGTTAATAGCGTTTTGAAGGCCACTGAGAATTAGCAGATAATTTAATCATGAGCTTATGTACTAGCATTAAATCAAGCAACGTAATTCCTCCTTCCGTACACCAAGGCAATTAATTTATCTCTAGGTAATTACTGTCTCAGCCAAAGAGGCTGCTCCGGTATGATATGTCAGGTCCTTAGCTGGATGAAACAAAGAGGTATGTGAGGATTTTTAGTTTAAATTGCCGTATTATCTCTTATAGATACACTACTGCAATATAGGTTGAATATTCGTGGCCAAACTCTTATTGACTACATTTTTATCTTTTATGAAGCGGACCTTTATTTATATTTTATGCAGCCCATAATATTGTGAATATGTCCTTATGCCTGTCATATTTAAATAGTAATCCTTCCCACTCAGACCTAGGCTAATTTAATAAAACATTATTACATATCTAAAAACGACGAATGGGGCCAGATTCTTGTGGGATACCGAAAACCGTTTGGGCCTGCTTATTTTTAGTTTTCTGTAAAAGAAAACTATTGTGCCGGCTTTGTCTGTCCGTCCGCACTTTTCCTGTCCGCCCTCAGATCTGAAAAACTACTGAGGCTAGTGGGATGCAAATTGGACTATTGATCATCCACCCTCCAATCATCAGTACCAAATTGCAGCCTTCTAGCCTCAGTAGTTTTTATTTTATTTAAGGTTAAAGTTAGCCATAATGGTGCGTCTGGCAACGTATAGGACAAGCCACCTACGGGTCGTGGTTAAAGTTTCATGGGCCGCTGCTCATGCAGCATTGTACCGAAACCACCGAAAGGTAGATCTCTTTTCGGTGGCCTTGATTATACGCTGTAGCGGCTGATTTGAAAACTCGATTACACAGAAGAAACTTCGGCGTATTTTTTTACTTGTTATTAATAGATTCGCTACTTTCCTCTCTCGCTCCAGGAGAGGCTGTCGTATGCAAAGTTCTCCTCATAACAGGTTTGTCAAGAACACAGTAATGTTTTAAGTAATTCGACCGCCTTTTGTGCCTTGGTTGATGTTATCACTTCCCGGATATAACGCGATTTATTTTTGGCAGTCGACTCTGTCTGACGCATTTTTTGCATTTCTAGTTGCAGTTTCTTTATTGAATTGAATATAGAATTTAGGCCAAAGGCCAAGCACTGGGCCCATGAGGTCATTCAGCACTAAAACGAAAACTGATAGTAAAAGGTTTGAAAGGTGTAACAGGAGGAAAAACCTCAAAGCAGTTGCACTATGAATCAATTGTTAGGAGAGGGTG
>NC_089759.1:15166656-15196656 GCF_040412425.1 Macrobrachium rosenbergii
CCTACATATTCTTTTATCCTTTCTTCCGTGCTTTGTTCTTATTTATTGACCCCTTTTTTGTGTTTTTCAGTCTTTTTTTCACTTGGCGTGTATCTTCCTTGTTTTTCTTTTAAGTCCGTTGAGCTGTGTTCGGGTAATATTTTGTGTTTCTGTATCCAATGCTTCTTTCCATTGTTTTGGTTTTTATTTACTTTTCATTTTATGTTTTATTACCGTATTGGAAGTTTGCACAATTGCTTGCCATTTTGCAATTTTGCGATTTATTTTGTAAGTGTTCTTTGGCCAAACAACCTTTTTTTATTACTGATTACTCTCTCTCTCTCTCTCTCTCTCTCTCTCTCTCTCTCTCTCTCTCTCTCTCTCTCTCTCTCTCTCTATATATATATATATATATATATATATATATATATATATATATATATATATATATATATATATATATATATATATATATATATATATATATATATATGTACATGTATACTGTATTATCCTATATGACTGGTTTAGGCCACTGTGGACTAACCATTTCTAGCTGTAAATTCATCAGCATTTATTCAGTGCTTTCATACACTGTGAATTTAGAATCTACTTTTGGTGCAAGAGTACCGGTATCAGTAAAGTCTACGTCAGGGGGAGTCTAGGTCACGTGACGTATCATTGCGTCCACATTTGTTCGTATGCAAATTTGTTTCTTTATTTGCAATTTTCTCCAGCATGTAGTGTGATTCTCTCTCTCTCTCTCTCTCTCTCTCTCTCTCTCTCTCTCTCTCTCTCTCTCTCTCTCTCTCTCTCTTTTTTGTGAGTCTGTTTTCGTTTTATTCTTGTATGATCATTCTGTTCGTTAAATATTAATGGGACTTTTCTTGTTTCTTTAGATCTGAGGGCATTTTTGGCGATAATAATAATAATAATAATAATAATAATAATAATAATAATAATAATAATAATAATAATAATAATAATAATAACGTGGTTAGTTGAATTAGACAAACCAAAGTTGACTTTTTTGACAATACTGTGGTCGAAGTGCAAAATACTTTTGAAGGCTTTCGAGAGTATGTTATATTCTGCTTTCAGCAAAACATCCGGCACTGTGTATTGTTAAAGCAATACCTTTACTTTACAAACCAGTGAGTGAAAGACCTTCTCTTTTTCCATAAAGACACCCAATTTGATAACAGTCCCTTCCACCAATTATCTCGGAGGTCTTGTGCCTTGAACTTAATATTCTGTGATTACGATTCGAGCTATGTTTCAGTAATACATTTAGATCATAAAATTTGAACTTTTCGGAAATTTAGGGCGAGTTTTAAAAAAAATTTTCATTTAAGTTTTTCTTATTACGAAATGACTTATTAAGAACAAAGTAATGCAGATGTAGGTCCGTAAGAAATCCCAAGAAAGAGCTGCGGTTTAAAATGTTATGATAAAATAGGATTGGCTTTGTATGTAATGAGTGAAAATGGACGAACCCATGATTCTATCTCAAAAGGTATTGAACATAAAACCACTGATGCACGGAACAAAGAGTTTACCGTGCTACTTTGGCTTGTCTACGCGTCACCTACTCCGAGGTGCTAGTACTAAATATGGCGGAAGCACCTTGGGATGCCATGTTTAGTACTAGCCCCTCGGGGATCAAAGTATATACACCCATTTCTATACTGTGAGGTCGACAAATTATATTAATAAACGATATCTTCGTGCGGCCGTCTACTTTACATTTACCATACGGTCTATAGTACTAGCACCTCGTAGTAGGTGGCTCGTAGATAACAAGCCAAAGTAGCAACGAGTTTACTGATGAGAAGGACAAACTAGTGATCTCCACGATGATTACAGTTTCGGGGGTGGGGTGTGGCAGTTGGAGGAGGGGGCGCCCTTTATAAACCCCTCCGACGCTGCTGTTCTTTTCCTCTTCCACTTTAAAAGAATTGCTGACGGCGAATGACAATAGAACAAGCATTCCGACATTCAGGACATCAAGAATGGCGAAATATCTCGCATTACATTTAACAAGCAGTTCTTGCTATTACGTGTATGAATCTAGTAAGTGTCTTTATTGTCACGACAGTCGTCGTTTTATTTATCTTTATGTAGGACCAGATTATTTCCAGTCATGTTTTCAACCTTTTCTGTTATAGTTAATTAAGTTTTACTAGAATAAATTACTTTGTTATTGTTCCTCTTTACATATGAAAATTTTGATTACTTAGTATTTGTATTACTATTAATTTAAATCCTCATGATCGCAATAATTTTACTTTGATATATGGCACTTATTGTCATCCATCTTATAACCTGGCATTCAACTGCTGTTCGTATATGTAAATATCCTTTTGATTTTTCCTTCAACGTCTATATAGTCGAGTTTTTATTAGTAGTAATTGTCAGTGTGTTTGTGTGTGTGAGTGTGTTGTCTGCCTATACAGCATTTTGACGTTTAAACTTTAATTTGTGAAACGAGCCTACCAAATACATTTCGATATGCTGTTTTTATTACAAATACCTTTCATTTTTTTTAATCTGTTTCCTTCCTCTGTTCATTTCTTTGTCTCCAGGTCACTAGTGTTCTTTCTTGTTTTTGTCTTCAATGCGCGATCGATTTCCCAAATAGATTCTTTGTATGTTTGTTGTTAGTCCTCGTTCTTGCCGGTTTCATTCGGACACTCGGTGTTCCTTCTCATTTCACTTGGGGGACTTCTTCTCGCCCTGATTGCATTTTTGGGGATTTGTGCTCTCCCTGATTGCATTCTGATGGTGTTTGATCATCCCGATTACATTGCAGGGGTTCTTGCTCTTTTCTAATTGGATTTTTATTACCTTTTGAAGCTGCGTTCTTCCTGGTTGCCTGTTAAGGGGTTTTAAATGCTTTTGACCTTCCGACTGCAGCTTTTTTTTTTTTCTTATTTTTACAGTGTCAGCTTGTTGATTGTTAGCTGGACGGTATAACAGTTAGCTGACTGCCAACTGAGCTGTATGATATATATATATTATATATATATATATATATATATACTATATATATATAATATATATATATATATATGTGTATATGTATACATATATATATGTGTGCGTGTGTAATAATAATAATAATAATAATAATAATAATAATAATAATAATAATAATAATAATAATAATAATAATGGGAGATTAGACGGTTATTTCCTCAAAACATGTTCAGTGGACAGTTGGGTGACTGAGCATTTGGTGATGAGATAACTGCGTGCCAGAAAATTTGGCAATGAGACAGTTTGGAGACGGAAAAGTTTGGGATAAAATGGTAGATTGAAGGAAAACTAGGTGAGAAAACAGTTGGTTGGCTGAGAACTTGGTCAGGAGGTAGGCAGTTGACTGGAAATTAGGTCACTGAGCAACTGAGTAGTTGCGATTAGAGACTGGTTATTTATTGTGCAGTGGGGCAGTGTAGTGACTTCATCCTTGGTAGATAGCTGATTCATAGAATAGGTTCCCACTTGGGTTTGACAAAATGATCAGTAGTTAAGAACATTAACAAATGCATTCTAAATGGCAACAGTGTGTAGGGTTAAATCTAATTTGATAAAATCATAAATTTTATTTTGTAGATGAATGTGGTTATACCCTACTTTTTAGTAAATAATGAATATTTTGTCAGAGTTCCCTTGAACAAGTTTTCAATCAGTTGGTAGTTTTTGAGATTCCATTCTGCTTTCATTGGCGGTCGAGTCTGTCCTTCCATTACCTGAGATGCTTTTATTTCATTTCCAATAAGTCCGATGCCTCTATTTCGTATGATTTCTAGAACCAGTTTTCCATGGGTTCTTTGTCAGACTTAAAATAAAAATTTAAGATATATAACATTGTAGACTTTGGTCAAACGTGAATTGAGACATTATTTTGTCATCTGTGGTTGGTAAGTCGCTTGTATAATAATCAGTTAAAGAACTTTCTCTTGGTAGGTACTGGGAGTTTGTTGTTAGTTAGAGCTATGCTGAATGTATCATCATAGTTGTGGGTGACCTGCTTTTAAGATATTTTTCAAATAAAAATAAACGTTATTACAACCTCTCTCTCTCTCTCTCTCTCTCTCTCTCTCTCTCTCTCTCTCTCTCTCTCTCTCTCTCTCTCTCTCTCTATATATATATATATATATATATATATATATATATATATATATATATATATATGTATATATATATGTCATACATATATATAAAAAAATATATACGCATTTTCAGACATACATACATTCATACAGTAAATGCAAATTATGCCTTGTGTGCGTGGATTACTTTTCAGACTAATGGTAATTACATACGTTAACAATACGAAAATATGTTGCTTATTTATCAGTAACTACTAAAAAGTCTTGAAGCTCTAGTCCAGCGCCTAAGTAGGTGGCCACCGAGTTATACGAATTAAATGCGCCGTAAAGTTAGAAATTTCAAGAATTTAAATAATACTGTAATAACAGGCGTACTGAATAATCATTCAGAGATAAAATTTATCCTTTAGCTGATGCAATTAACGTGCTGCAGTTCATAAAGCAGTTTTCTCAATAATGGGGTGAAATCATCAAGGTGTTAATTGATTAATTAGTTAATTCACCTGCTTGGGAAACTTTTGCGTTGTTTTCGTCACTGTCATAATTATCACTTTGATTCAGATTTCTCATACTTTGCAAAGACTTCGGTTGTTACTGAAGGTCACGTTAAGAGAAATGAGTGACCTCGGGCCACCCCATTTTAGTTTTCTGTAAGAGCAAACTGTTGTGCCGGCTTTGTCTGTCCGTCCGCCCTCAGATCTTAAAACCTACTGAGGCTAGAGGGCTGCAAATTGGTATGTTGATCATCCAGCCCCCAGTCATCAAACATACCAAATTGCAGCCTTCTAGCCTCAGTAGTTTTTATTTAATTTAAGGTTAAAGTTGGCCATAATCGTGCATCTGGCAACGATATAGGACATGCCACCACCGGGCCGTGGTTAAAGTTTCGTGGGCGGCGGCTCATACAGCATTATACCGAGACCACCGAAAGATAGATCTATTTTCGGTGGCCTTGATTTTACGCTGTACAGAAAACTCGATTGCGCTGAAGAAACTTCGGCGCATCTTCTACTTGTTTATATCGGTCATGGTTCCCATGTAGGCTACTGTGAATTTACATTATAATTTTCTCGCGCATGGTTAACAACATACTGTGGTATTTTCCGAGGATTTCCTAGAAACGCAGACTATAGCATTCTTAACAGACTGTGCATGAAGGTAATTTACTATAATTTCTTCTTGGGCATCTGTCGAGCTGATTATGCAAGTTTTTTTTATTATTGAGACACTTATATAGGGTAAGCTGTGATTTAAAAATAGCTGTTTCTTTTATATATATATTTATAGATGTGTGTAAAATATATATATATATATATATATATATATATATATATATATATATATATATATATATATATATATATATATATATATATATATATATATATATATATATATATATATAGTGTGTGTGGTTATTTATGTATATATGTTTAAACCATCAGCCGTTTTCCCCATTATTACGTCCCTGGTCAATGCCAAGTTCACCATGGTATGGTGAATTAAGGACAAATACCCTCCCAAAAAAACTTCCATACCCTTAGTCACTTCCGAAGCATACGCAAAAGTTTCATCAGTTGGGCACCAAACCCCTTTACACAATGTACCAAAAGCCTTTATATGAGCTGCACTCTCATGCTACTACCTGGATATTAAGGCCCTTCCGTTTCAGTGCCCCTTCCACGCATCTGTATAGAATTTTTGAGGTACTTCTCTCTTTCCTTCTAGAACTTAAAGTTATACACTCCTTTCACCAGTCTTTCATTTTCTGTTTTCTTGTCATGACTAAACCATATGAGAATAATTATTGCATATCTTTGCCCCAGCTAACCGTTGTATCACTTATTTTTCATAACTTTCTTCACATGCCCACCTTTGCTGTTTTTCTTACATGCCCACCTTTGCTGTTTTTCTTACATGCCCACCTTTGCTGTTTTTCTTACATGCCCAACTTTGCTGTTTTTCTTACATGCCCACCTTTGCTGTTCTTCTCACTCCAACTAGACAACTTCATATGCAGTTTAAATTTTATCATCTAATAAACGCTTTCAAAATCTTTCACTAGTTTGTACAGTATATTTTAACTGTCCTTAATCAGCATCGTATTTCGTGTAAACGTCAGGCATTCCCAACATTATTCACGATCCATTTCCTTGTCCCATTATTTTGGACCTATATCTAATATACTACCTATGGCTTCTCGGATCATTTCATTCATAAAGACGTCAAATGCCATGGATACCTAGCACTTTGTATACGACCTTCAGTTGCACTTTACCAGCCTCTCACTCGTATACCAGTGCTGAAACTCGCTTTGCTTTCATCATGAAAAGTTGTCAAAACGCTTCCTTTTATACCCTACATTTTCAACCCCTTCCAGATTGTATCTGGAGCTGTCATAAACTTTTTAAAGGTCAGTGTACCTTACATTCGTTCTCTCCTATAACATATGCTCACACACTATGTAACTATAATGTATATATATATATTTATATATTTATATATTTATATATTTATATATTATATATACACAGTACCGTATACATACATACATACATACATACATACATACATACATACATACATACATACATACATACATACACAACACCTGCGTGTGTATTTATGTATGTATATATCACTGTTATAACAAAAGTATTCATTTGTGAAAGTCCGTCGTGAAAATTTATACCTGACGAGGAATAAGTTAACTACATTATTAACAGATAAAAAAATGAGATTCCACCCGTTTAGGCAGCAAAGGAAAAGAGTAAAATCGCACACACACACACACACACACACATACACACATCGAAAAATTGTCAAAACGACTGTGTTGCTTCATTGAAATTAATTAACCTTTTGTGAGGAACTTTAGAATGATGCTTTGTGGTTCTCTCTGGGAGAGAGGATGTATTGGGCACTTTCTTTGATATTCGTAAGTGCTGGAGAGATAAGGCAAATTGGGGATTTCCTTGTATGTGATTCGAGGTGAATTTGCTTGTGGTCAGTGCTGTTTGTGCTTTAAAAAAATAAGAAATAGGGATAGGAAAGGAGAAATAAAAATGATTCAGGAGTAAGGAAGGGTTGTATTTGAATCTGAGGTATTGTTCTGTACATTATGCATTTCTGAAATTGTAATAATAGGAACAAAGAAGGTATAGACTAAATTAGAAAAAATCTTAGTACGTGTAATAAATGCAGGTAAGGAATTTTAATTTTTCCTTGTAATATGGATACAGATGAAGGAAGAAAGTTAAGTTAAAAAAAATACTCTGCATTCCTGGCGATTCGACTATAAGGCGAGAATTAGGGTAAGACAGTTTTTACTTCTTACGAAATCTGCATAACAGATGTGTAGATTAAAGGTGCCATAAAGAATCAGAGAATTCGTGAAATTTATATTTTTATCCGAGACTGGAATAAAGAATAAACGCCGGAGGGAAATCTTTGAGAGAAAATGTTCAAAAATGTGTGGAGTAAGCTGCCGTAAAGAATCAGGGAATTCAGAGAAAGAGGGTTTTCGCAAAAAAAAAGAAAAGAAAAGGAAGAAAAGTGCAAAATGAAAGAGTTAAATTTCAAAGCCATTTCGAGAAGCTACTTTATAAAAAGAACTACCTTATGAATATTTTTCATGCAACTGGGGTGGTTTTGATAGAAAACTGCTCTAGTGAATGATATAAATGTGAGTTTAAAGAGGACTTTGACAGAAAGTGCCTGAATAAAATATACAAAAAGCAATGATATTTGAAATGAAAATTGAGGTCTGGACTGACAGTGATAGATGAAAGGAAAAAATAAAGTTTTGGCTCTGTATTTGGAGACAGGAAATGAAAAATACCATTAATTTATTTTGAAAGGGTTGGACATTTAGATTTATTAGCGAAAGCATGTCAGTCATATTTATTGGAGATAGAAAGCGACGTGAGAAGAATCCAGTGGAAATACCAAACATCCAGTCTAGAAACCAGTCTGAGTGGTCAGTGAAGAAGGTTCGTCGTAGAGAAAAATATACAGAAAAAAGTCCGCGGAAAAAAATTTAAGTGCTAATGTATTTGAAATGAAATGTATGTATTCAAGGGAAACTGGTCCGCTTTTTACGAAGATTATTGCTGAAGGAACATGAGCTTTTGAAACCTTTTGCATAGGCCTCTAGAAAAAACGTTCATTTTTTTGTAAAACACCCCAGAAATATTTTGCCATCTATTTCTTTTTCCTTTTTTTCTTTCCTTTTTGAAGAGGATAATTAATTTTGAAAACCATTATTGTAAACACACACACACACACACACACACACACACACACACACACACACATATATATATATATATATATATATATATATATATATATGCATAATCTTTTGTCAGTTTTACAAACGACTTGTTTTATGCTTCTAAAAAGTAAACCACAAATCCACAAATAGCGAATTACCTTCACCTTGGGGAAAACTTACAGCAAAAGGATATTAAATATGAAAAGTCGTCCTACCGTGAGCAGGATTCGAACCTATCCCATTTATGGTTTGGGAGTAGAATGGCAGTGACTGCAACTATTTATTTATTAAGAAAGATACACGTACGTAACATTTCCCTTAACAAATGGTTCCTGAGAAAAAACAAAACAACAGCGCTGCCATGCTTATTCTTTAGCTGCTGATTCATTGGTGTATCGGCTTACATGCACTGAGCTTCATGTTCCTTCCTCACAACACTTGCGAATTATGCGCAGTTTTTCCAACTTATCATCCTTCATTTTACCCTCGTGACAGATTTTGCTCATAAATGTGATCCATTTTTCAAGTAGGCTAACATTTTCACAGCATTCACTTTATATCCTCCGTGCGCCAGTTGTTCATCCCTAGAGTTTCTACTTACATCTGTTCGTTTGCATTCAGTATCCACAGTTAACTTCCATACAGGAGAGTTAACTTGACAGACACTTCTTTCATGCATTCCATTTATTTTTTGTCTCTTCCAAACCATTTACAGGGATTTTCCTATCTAGCAGTTTTTTTTTTTTTTTTTTTTTTTTTTTTTTTTTTTAACGTGAGGTCTCTTTCTGTATTTCCTTTTACCTGCCCTTACTTCTTTCTAATGACCACCATATTCTTTTGGGGCTTGAATTTCAAGTCAATGGCTCCTGTGGGCTTGTTCCATATGAATAGGCTTCATCTCCTGAATAATAATAATAATAATAATAATAATAATAATAATAATAATAATAATAATAATAATAATAATAATAATTGAGTAATCAAGCCACTTAACTTCGCACCCAGAAGACAATAATCCCTTAGTACACAATCGCTGGTGGTTCATCAGTCAAGAGTTTAAAGAGCATGTGATAATTGGCTATCAAGTAGCAGGCCACCTGCTTCAGCGTCCTTTATGGGTGCAATGAGCAAGCGAGCTTGTTGATAAGCTAATGTAAATGGTCTGAGGGTGTGATGTCAATTAAGACAGTGGAGGGCCAAGTTAGCAGGCAGATGATTTAATTACGCCCAAGTCTTTCAAGACCCTTTAGGCGTAGGGTTCAAACGAGGTGTTCGGGTACAAACGCGTTCTCAACTTCCTCCGTGCTAATTAGGGGAGCCTTCTGTGCGAAATTGTGTATGCGCGAACCGTAGAGTTTGTAAGGATGCTACGCGCTGCATCGGATTCGAGGCGAGTTGAATTACTTGAATTTCTGAAATGTGCAGAGATTAACGTTGTCATAGGTCCTCAAATAAAGCTTGGCTGCTGTATTTTGAAAAAAAAAATAACATTGCTGAATGCTACCTTCAAAGGTGATAACAAGATTTCCTTGTAAACACAGCACGCTAAGTAATATGCAGAAAGGGGTCAGTCAAAATATGTAAATATGCTGTACCGTTTGACACTGAGAAATGTTTATGATAACCCAGATTCATGATCGTGTGCAGCCTGTTGGATAGTAAACTCTTTTCCATTTAGATAACTCGACTAGGCTACATATGGAAGCGACTCATATTTATGAACTAAGAGTAAATCGAGAAACAAACCTTTAGTTACTCGGCTGCAGTAGTATTTGGAAGTAACATACTTATTGTGATCTGAAGGACATTTGACTATTATTATTATTATTATTATTATTATTATTATTATTATTATTATTATTATTATTATTGTTGTTATTATTATTATTATTATTATTCTAAAGGTGCAAGCATTCTTATGGTACGACCATAAAAGGCAATTAATTTGCAAAGCAAGATTACGCTGAATCGAATGAAACACGTGACAGGAGGAAAAAAAAAGACCGAAGAAAGTAACGAATTGAAAGTAAAAGGGTAAAGATAAATAAACAACAAATAAATAAAGACATACACAAACAACAATATAAGTCAGGAAGAGTAAGGTAACGGGGTATGGCGCTATAAAGTAGCTTTATAGCTTCTCTCTCAAACATACGACTGTCAGTATCAATAACGTTGCCATTTGGGCTGTAATTTTTAGCATTTGTCTGGATTTATTTCCGCTTTTGACATTTTAGTATAATTTAACATTTTAATGTTATTTTTAATTTTATATTTAGGTTTATTTTTTTTTTTTTGTAGATTGTCACATTGTTTTTATATGATTTTTTAGTTGATTATCATATATATAGCTTTGGAAAGGTTAATTTATCATGAGATTTGCGTTGCTTCTTATTTTACTATTTACAGATTCTCTCTCTCTCTCTCTCTCTCTCTCTCTCTCTCTCTCTCTCTCTCTCTCTCTCTCTCTCTCTCTCTCTCTCTCTCATATTTTTAAAACAGTGATGCTATTAGTTGTAGTGGTATACTTGTGTAAAGCAAGTTTTTCATAATGTTTGAAATTAGTATAACTTACTACCTTTAAGGAAATCAAAGAATATTCCAGAAAAGTGTATTTTAAACTGAGAGAGAGAGAGAGAGAGAGAGAGAGAGAGAGAGAGAGAGAGAGAGAGAGAGAGAGAGAGAGAGTTTTTATCGCCTCACTTTCTTCATTATTCCCCAACCACGGATTGTAGAAACGAATGGGAAAAGTCAAGATTAATACCAACGTCTTGGACAGAGAGAGAGAGAGAGAGAGAGAGAGAGAGAGAGAGAGAGAGAGAGAGAGAGAGAGAGAGAGAGAATGATAATGGTTGCGATGAAGTTAAGAGAGAGAGAACTTGAGATCGATTCTTGAAGGAAAGAATCAGCTCCGAGAAATATGCATTTACAAACGAGAAGCTCTTTTTTTCTCTCTCTCTCTTTCTGAGGAAGAAGACACAATAGGATGCTGACGTCATTTTCGTCTCTGGCTGTGGGAGTTTTCTATGCATATTGATGCCATGGAGTCTTCTTACCTTACCATCCACATCCCACCAAAGAAGAAAAAATAAAAAACACTCAACACGACATGCAAGCTTTCACTCATTTTTGTACCTCTCTCTCTCTCTCTCTCTCTCTCTCTCTCTCTCTCTCTCTCTCTCTCTCTCTCTCTCTCTCTCTCTCTCAGCTGTGGACAGTTTTGATGCAAAGTCCCAGGGATATTAATCAACTTTTGGTCAGTTGAAATACTTTTGATAGCTTTCTGTCTGTTGGAACAAGCAGTCATGTGAAGTGAATTGCTCTGTGTAAAGGAATTCAGTAATGCAAGAGTATTATGTGGGCGATTTTTTACATGAGAGAGAGAGAGAGAGAGAGACTTGTACCAGTCACATTCAAGGATTCTATGCATAGTAATAGGCGCAGTGACCTCTTAACTTTTTGTCCTTAATATTTTCGATATGCTTTTCTATGAAAGCTAATAAATCCTAAAGGAAAAAAGGAATTCTTCCCAAGTAGGATTCGAGCTAACACTAGCTGAACTTAATGAAGTGAGAATTACAATGGCATAACGTTACTTAGTATACAAGGGAGTTGTAAGGTAGCGTTTTGAACGTGGAAGGTAAAAACGGCAGAAGCATTGATAGGGGAAGAACAGTTTGGGATTAGACTTGAAAAGGGTGCACATATCAATAGTTTGTTATGAAACAGTTTTGGTGTGAGGTTAGAAAGTAAAGGGTAAGAGCTTATGATGAAGTCAGTAGTGAGGTAGTGTGGGAGGATGATAAGAATGTATGGTATAGAGAGTAAGTCAGCTAAAGGTTTCTGTGTTGGAAGTGAAGTGTGATGTAGAATATGCAGATGAGTTTATTTTAGAATTGATTCTGTGTAGTGGTTCCATAGTTATTTATGAACTCTATGGATGGTGTGAAGTGAGAAGTCAGAGAAAGTAAATTGTGCTTTGTGCTTACATTTTGGGATAAAAAAGTGGATTGTGAATAGAGTTTGGAATTTTGGGATAAAAAAGTGGATTGTGAATAGAGTTTGGAACCGTTGATGATTACAGATGATGATATAGTGAATGGGGATATTTGGGAGAAACTACAATTTAGAGAACAAGTTTGAAAGATGTTTGCAAGAAGAAAAAGTTTTAAAGTATATGTAAGCAAGAGTAAGGTTATAGGCGTAAATGGAATCCTGGAAGACTGGGCATTGAAAGTTGGTGCGGATGGGTGAAGAATGGAGGCATTGCGTTCATATGGGAATTTGAGTAGTATGTGAAGGGAGTCTTGAATCAACTCTCTCTCTATAGAAGTGAGTTCTGGATGTTGAATGCAAATGAAAAGAACAGTATGAAGCTGTTGAGATAAATTGTCGTCATGCAATGTGTGTGGCACGAGGAAAAACTAAAAAAGGTTAGTATGAGAAATGTAGAGGCATAATAAGTGGCGAAAAGGTTAATTCGGTGAAAGGATTAATGAGAGTATTTTGAAATGACTTGTCATGTTGCAAAAATGGAGAACGACTGATTGATAAGTGCATAATTCGGAAGGGTAAGAGAAGAGAGAAAGACCTTTAAAGCGCTTAATAAATAGGCCGATTTTAAAGAGGTTAGCGCAAGAGTGCCTGAGAGATAGAAGCAAATGTCGCTTTGTGTGTTTGCGTTTGACACACTGTTGTTGAGCCCAATGTTTAGTTCTGATATGCGGCCACTATTGTACAGGTTTTCTGTACAGGGTGTTCAAGCACGGTTCAGCATTGAAGGTAGGAATGTGACATTGACCACTGTGCAGTTGTTTTCCTCTAGAACCGGCCATTATTAAAGGAAAACGGTTTAATGTTAAAAAGTACATACAGATATACATACACGCTTTTGTCTTTACCTTCTTTTTTTTTTTTTTCAATCTTTGTGTACCCGGAAAAGTAATCATTATACTTCCGGGCAATCTACGTATGTTTTTCGCAAGCTCGGCGATTAGGCAAGTAGCAGAGCTTGTACTATTGACTTTAGTAGTCCTCAAGGTAAATTTGTGCCTGAAAAAATTTCAGCATTTCGAAGCGGGTTCTAAAATTATTGTGCTTTGTTTGAACAGCTTTGCAGTTTCGACTTTAATACATATACGATGTATATTTATCTCTCTCTCTCTCTCTCTCTCTCTCTCTCTATATATATATATATATATATATATATATATATATATACATATATATATATATATATATATATATATATATGCAGACTATATATATATATATATATATATATATATATATATATATATATATATATATATATATATATATATATATATATATATATATATATGCATGTGTGTATGTTTGTGTCTGTGTTTACTCTTGCTTGTTATTTTCATATTTGAAACTCTTAGGACATTATTATGAAAACACGACAAAGCATATAGTAAAACTCTTTATTACTCTCTAGTAATAATACCACAGATACATAAGAGAGAGAGAGAGAGATTAGTACGACTCTAGCAAATATATTTCTCAGAGAGAGAGAGAGAGAGAGAGAGAGAGAGAGAGAGAGAGAGAGAGAGAGAGAGAGAGAGAGACTAGTACGATCTAGCAAATATATTTCAGAGAGAGAGAGAGAGAGAGAGAGAGAGAGAGAGAGAGACTAGTACGATCTAGCAAATATATTTCACAGAGAGAGAGAGAGAGAGAGAGAGAGAGAGAGAGAGAGAGAGAGAGAGAGAGAGAGAGAGAGAGAGAGACGTGCTTGAAACAACGCACCGATCCTTGCCAAAGCTATTTCTCCTTCGGTCTTGCATTACGTTCTCATGCATCTCCTTATCACGGGGAAACCTTATATCCTGGGGCGAACATTTTCAGGTAAGGCGGGATTCTTTGCCCCATTTTACGTGGGTGAATGAAATATCACCCTCGGAGAAACATTCGGAAACCTTGCGATAGCAAATTTTTATTTTTCGTAGCTTCCTGTCCTTTTTGCATTGCTTGCAATATTGATAGCAGGAGGGTGGGGTGGGGGAGAAAGACGGTGCAATCAATACGCAAGAAGGGGTGTAGGTTCCGAAAAAGCGCTCTTTGGTCATTCGACACCGAATTCGTGATGGCACACAAAAGAGCCGAGCTGCCGTGTTTGTAAGTGAAGCGACGACGTGTGAGGTTATCTGCTTGTGCGTTAGGTCAGCGTCAGCGTGAAAGCAAACACTCTCGAGATTGTGAATTGGTTATAGGTAATCCAGACAGAATTGAGGCTGAGAATTATATATATATATATATATATATATATATATATATATATATGTATATATATATATATATATGTATGTATATATATATATATATATATATATATATATATATATATATATATATAGTATATATATATATATATATATATATATATATATATATATATATATATATATATATAGTATATATATAATATATATATATATATATATATATATATATATATATATATATATATATATATATATATATATATATATATATTGTATATATATTCATATGAGAGCAACTTTCAATTTTGAGTGTTCTACATTTTGAGTGGACCATCAACTCTACTGGTAAACGGAAATGTCGTCAAAATTATCATTTGATACGGCTCTAAATTAAACCACAAGTAGAAAAATTGCTAAGCAGGCTTGCCTTGCATGATGGCCAGACATAAACCATAATAAAATGTACGTTTCCTTAAGTCAAATAAATGTAAATTGCTGTAAATCACGTCATCGGCTTTGCGTGCACTTGATGCATTGAGATTCTTTATTGATTAGAATACTAGTGTTCTTGACCTCTGCCTGCTTCTCGTGTATGTGTGTGCATATACATATATATATATATATATATATATATATATATATACAGTATATATGTATATATATACATACGTATGCATATGTATACACACATACATATGTAAAGAATATATACACATACATACGCACGCACACATACATACATACTCATATAAGTATATATATATTATACACATACATACACTACATATGTAATATATATATATATATATATATATATATATATATATATATATATATATATATATATATATACACACACACATATATATATATATATATATATATATATATATATATATATATATATATATATATATTTAGTGAGAGAGAGAGAGAGAGAGAGAGAGAGAGAGAGAGAGAGAGAGAGAGAGAGAGAGAGAATTTTCATAAATGCAGTTGGTCAGATGAGCATTCTATTGATTAAACATTAACAAAGAGAGAACATTAATTTCCTACATGCAGCAATTTCACAGTGCTATTCTTTGTTGAAACTGACATCCTTCAAATTCGCCGAGCATTATTATTCTGTTGCATCCTAAAATATGAGTATACACAAGGTCATACGCACACACATACACACAAATATATGTATGTTTGTGTATAAGGGGAGGGTTGGCCCCACATGTGTGCCATCGGGTTATCTGCTTGTCCTTTTTGGATGAGGCTGCCAGCCTCATGCTCTTCTTCACCTTGATAGCAGTAGACCTCATTGGATTATCTACTACGTGCATAATGCACTGCTTCATCCACAGGGGTACAATGGTATTTAACGGAACGTTCTCAAGGGGTTTTTCTTGCTGGAGATCGAACCCGGGACCTCCCAGTGATGAGGTGGACATGCCAAGCGATGGGCATTTTATGGTTTATATATATGTAAATGTTATATACATATATATGGATATATATATATTATAAATACTATATATATGTATATAATATATATATATATATATATATATATATATATATATATATATATATATATATATATATATATATATAGGCCTATATGGAAGTGAAACAGGTGTGAATCCTGACCAGCGTCAGCTTTTTTCGTTAAGCCGACTTAGCTTAACAACACAGCCGACACCAGTCAGGATTACAACAACCCTTTTTCATTTTTCTGTAGTTGTTAGATATATAATTCACATGGTAGAGTGATTATAATCACACACACACAATATACATATATATATATATATATATATATATATATATATATATATATATATATATATATATATATATATATATATATATATATATATATATATACACATATACACACACAAGTATATTAGGTTAGCTGTGCTGTCGGCGCGTAGATATCTTTTTATGCAAACCCGCACAAGGCTGTTTGTACTTTCAAAGGACATATTAGTTTTCATGCCCACATGATACTATTTTTAAAAGCAAATCCTTTATGCTAGCATAACATGCCATCAAGACTTATACATATGTACATATATAATTATATATACATATATATGTATATGTATGTGTATGCATACATATACATTCATATGTATTATATATAAATAAAAAATTGCTTATTTATTGAAACACTGTTATTCCCTGTGAAGTTATTAGAGTAATATGATTGATGAAATATGATAGCTGCTTTAAGTACGAATTATCATAACTAGAATGTTGCAAAATTTTCAGAATCATTAACAAGCCAAGTTTCTCGATTGAAAAGTATCAAGTGTACTTCATAAAACTTCATAACTTCATGCAATTAAAATTACGCTGACTGAACAGGACGAGTTTAATTAATATCATATTCCTTCAGTCCCCAGAGGTCAGTTCTGTCGCATGAGGAGAGACATTATGGATGCAAATGTCGTAAGTGAATATTTTGTCAAATGGAAATGAAAGCGATTTAGGAAGAGCCTTTCAGATGAAAGCCATAACAGACAAAAATGATGCAAATGAACATTAAAGCTGAAAAGACCTCGAGGAAAAGCACATCCTATGAAAATTGCATGGAAATTATTGAGCCTCAATCTGAACGCCATGCGCAGAAATGGCCACCCGAGTCGAAATTCATTAATAGTCGGTTTAATATTACTGATTCCCACAGCTGTCACACAGAGACTTCAGTGACGTAACCCAATTCATCTCTGATAATTGTTATGCGCTAACTTGATCTGCGTTAGGCATCTCGAAGAAGGAATAACGGATTGGTAGATAGGGAATCTGAAAGGAGTTGTGGATTGGATAGAAAGGCCATGCAAACGAATGGCAGATTAGGTAGACGGGCCATCCGATTGAATAGCGGATCATATAAATATGCAATAAAAGGTATAGGATCTGATAAATAGGCCATTCAGAGGAGTAGTGGATATGATAAACTGGCCATTCAAAGAAATAGCCTATCTGAAAAGCAGGCCATTCAAAGAATACTGGATATGATAAACAGACCGTTCAAAGGAATAGCAGATCTGAAAAACATGCCATTCAAAGAAATAGAGGATGTGGTAAACAGGCCATCCAGAGGATAATGGCTCTGATAAACGCCATTCAGAGGAATAGTAGATATGATAAAAAGACCATTCAAAGGAATAGGGGATCTGATAAACAGGCAGTTCAAAGGAATAGGGAATTTGATAAAAAGGCCATTCAAAGGAATAGTGGATCTGATAAAAAGGCCATTCAAAGGAATAGTGAATCTGATAAAAAGGCCATTCAAAGGAATAGCGGATCTGATAAACAGGCCATTCAGAGGAATAGCGGGTCTGATAAAGAGGCCATTTGAAGGAATAGTGGATCTGATAAAAAGGCCGTTCAAAGGAATAGTGGATCTGATAAAAAGGCCATTCAAAGGAATAGCGGGCCTGATAAAAAGGCCATTCAAAGGAATAGTGGATCTGATAAAAAGGCCATTCAAAAGAGTAGTGGATCTGATAAAAAAGCCATTCAAAGGAATAGCAGATCTGATAAAAAGGCCATTCAAAGGAATAGCAGATCTGATAAAAAGGAATAGTGGATCTGATAAAAAGGACATTCAAAGGAATAGCAGATCTTATAAGCAGTCTGTTCCAAGGGATAGTGGATAAGATACACAGGCCATTCAAAGGAATAGTGGATCTGATAAAAAGGCCATTCAAAGGAACAGCACATCCGATAAACAGGCAATTCGAAGGAATAGTCGATGTGATAAAAAAGACATTCAAAGTAATAGCGGGTCTGATAAACAGGCCATTCACAGGAATAGGGCTCCTGAAGAACAGGGCATTCACAGGAATAGCAGAGGTTATAAACAAGCCATTCAGAGGAATAGCTGTCCTGACAAACATGCCATTCAAAGGAATAGCGAGTCAGAAAAGATGGCCATTCAGAGAAATAGCAGATCAAATAAACAGGCCTTTCAAAGGAATAGTGGATCTGATGAACAGGCCATTCAGAGGAACAAAGGATCTGAAAGAATTCTGGATTAAACAGACATGACATCCGAAGTGAAAGTGGATCGAGGTACACAGACTATACAGAGGAAAATAAATCTGACTGACAGGCCATCCTATAGCATGTCAGATACAGAGGCTATCCAAATGAATAGCGGATCAGACTGATAGTTTATAAGAAGGAATAGTGGTTGATATAGACAGTCCATATGAAGGAACAGTGGATCTGATAAACATTGTATATGAATAAACAGCAGATCAGATAGACAGTCCATATGAAGGAATAGCGGATCAGAGAAACAGTCCACATGAATAAATAGCATATCAGATAGACTGTCCATATGAATGAATAGCAGACCAGATAGACAGCCCATATGAAGGAATAGCGGATCATATAGGGAGTCAGAAGTAGTAGACCAGTTAATGTGTCAGTTAAATAGACTTAGTGATACAGATACTTCCAGAGAATCTGACAGGAATACAAACACATATAAAGTCAAATACCCGGTTATAAACAGTAATCATTGCAGTGCTAGGACCTTAAGGAAGAGAGAGAGAGCCTTACAGCCTTACAGCCTTACAGTTCGTTCGGGTTGCCCCAGGTCCCTCAGTGTGAGGCGCCTTTGATGTCTACCAGAGAGTTGCTAACGCATCTTCCGGTATATTTTGCATCTTCCAGTCTTGGATGGTCTGGGATGCATCTTAGATATTTGTCGAGCTTATTCTTAAACACATCTACGCTCACTCCTGTTATGTTCCTCAGATGAGCTGGTAGCGCATTGAATAGACGCTGCATTATCGATGCTGGTGCGTGGTGGATTAATGTCCTGTGTGCTTTCCTTAATTTTCCTGGTATAGTTTTGGCACTATTAATCTACCTCTGCTTGCTCTTTTTGATAATTTTAGTTCCATGATATTTTCGGTAATTCCTTCTATCTGTTTCCATGCTTGAATTACCATGTAGCGTTCTCTTCTCCTTTCAAGACTATATAAATTTAAGAATTGTAGTCTTTCCCAGTAGTCAAGGTCCTTAACTTCTTCTATTCTAGCTGTAAATGACCTTTGTACACTCTCTATTTGTGCAATATCCTTTTGTTAGTGTGGGTACCATATTATATTGCAATATTCAAGTGGACTACGTACGTACGTTTTATAAAGCATAATCATGTGTTCAGCTTTTCTTGTTTTGAAGTGCCGGAACAACATTCCCATTTTTGCTTTGCATTTTGCCAATAAATTGCTATTTGATCATTGCATAACATATTCCTATTCAACATCACACCAAGGTCTTTAACTGCTTCCTTCTTTGTGATTGTCTCATTATTAGGTCCTTTATATGCATATAGCATTCCTACTTTATCACCATAGTTCATTGATTCAAATTTATCAGAGTTAAATACCATCCTATTTATCTCTGCCCATTTATATATTTTATTTAGGTCTCTTTGTAGCGAGTTCCTATCTTCATCACAAGCAATTTCTCTACTTATTCTTGTGTCATCTGCGAAACTTCTTACTACTGACTCCTTAACATTACTGTCTATGTCTGCAATCATAATCACAAACAGCAATGCAGCTAACACCGTACCCTGTGGTACACCGGATATTACCGTAGCTTCATCCGATTTCTCATCGTTTGCAATCACTATCTGTTTTCTGTTTTGCAAAAATTCTTTTATCCATCTTCCTACTTTGTCAACAATGTTATGTTTTCTAATTTTTTTCGCTAATATATTATGATCTACCTTGTCAAAAGCTTTTGCAAAGTCTAGGTAAACCACATCTGTATCTTTTTCATTTATCATATTTTTTATATATGCTTTCATGGTGGACTAACAGTTGGGTTTGTGTACTTTTTCCGGGTACAAAACCATGTTGTCCTATATTGAACAATCTATTTTTCATTAAATGTTTCATTATATTTTTTTTTTATAGAAATTGTATTTTCCATATCCTTCCCATTTTTTCGTTTCTTGCTTTTCTCTGTTTTCATATGTTCTGGAACGGACTGTTAGTTCTATGACATTATGGTCCGAAATATTCGTGTTATATACTATTATTTCTTTAACATAGTTCACCTCATTCACAAATACTAGATCTAAAATATTATCCTTTCTTGTTGGTAGGTGATTTATTTGCTGAATGTTATGTTCTAGTAGCATATCTAATAGCTTTTCAAATTGCCTCTTATCTTCTGCACTACTATTGCTCTCTTTTTTTATATGTATAAATACAACCACAGTCTCCTATTCGTTCTTTCCATTCTACAAAAGGAAAGTTAAAGTCTCCAGTTAGGAGTATAGTCCAGTCCTTGTGATTTCTACATATTTCATCCAATTTTTCAATTATTATGTCAAACTCTTTAGTATTAGGGGGTCTATATATTACAATGTTCACTAATTTTTCAGATTCAAATTCTACCGCTATTAATTCACATTCTGTGTTACTATATTTCTCACAGATTTTTCCTTGATTGGCATCTCTCCCATATATCGCGGTTCCCCCTTGATTTCTATTTTTCTATCTGATCTATAAGTTTGGAAACCCTTTATCTGGTCATCATTACCAGTCTCTTGGGAATACCAGGTTTCACTTATATTCAATATTTCTATTTTTTCATTTTGGGTTAGTTCTTCTAAGAACTCTATCTTTCTTTTTGAGTTACTCGAAACTAAACCCTGCGCGTTCATCACTATGATGGTTTGCGTATTATCTCCATTATCTAATATGGGTAATAATAAGGATTTTCCCATGTCTCTTTCCTGTTCTGATATGTTGATCTTTTTCATTTCCAGAAATTCGTACATTAAAAATCCAACTTTTCCATTATACTTGTTCTTCCAGCTTCATATTTATTCACTTTGTGCATAAACCTGCACTTATCTCCATATCTGCACCATCCCTTAGCATCATAGATACATTGCTTGTTCCTTGTGCTATATCTAGGTGCTGATAGCTCATATCGTGGTGCTGACATTTCATAATGTGTTGTTGGCTTGTTTTTGCCTTCATCACATGATCTTTGTTCTTTTCTTTATTTGTTTCATTTTTACCTTGATTTTTATATGTATTTGATTTTGATTTTGGTTTTTCATGGCTACAGGATGCATGTACCTACATTTCTTATTAAACCTACATCCATTTCCTTCTTTCCATTTTCTACATATTTTTGGATGTAGATCGCTGCATTCCTCTTCATAGCCATCTAGATATGCACATTTGCCATATATCTCATAATTGTGACATATCTTGGAATGTTTGTAATAACATCTTTCACCAAACCTGCAATTCCCTCTTTTCAGAAGGGTGCATACTGTGTCTTTCTTTTCTTTTTTTTTCTTGTTCTTTCCCATCAGTATGGAGATCCGGTACAACCTCTTTGGGATTTTATTTTGATTTATCATGTCATAATTTATTTCTTCATAAGTATGTTGCTGTATTGCCTCATATGTAGAATCTATGAGTTTCTCTGCATCCATACTATTATCCTGTTCTTTGTTTTCATTAATCTTTTCCCTCTCTTCAGTCTTATTTTCTTCTTTTCTATTTTCCTCTTCTTCCTCTTCTTCATCCTCTTCATCTTCTTCATCCTCCACAATCTGTACATTAAGTCTTGATTTAATGACCTTGTCTATCCATACTAGACATGTCTATCCATACTAGACATTTGGTAGATTAAGTAGAGTGGTGTAGAGTTTTCACAAGATGTATAAATTGATAGATAGGGTAGTTATAGTAGATAAATGAGACGCTTTTGGGTTTCATGTGTTATGTAGATAACGTTCAGCTAGAGAGAGAGAGAGAGAGAGAGAGAGAGAGAGAGAGAGAGAGAGAGAGAGAGAGGATAAATTCGGCAAATGAATGGGAGACAGCGCTCGGGCCATGTCGTAATTTAACAGGGATCTCTTTCGCTGACACCAAAGTGTGTCTGCCATCCTTACCGGCGACGTCCTAAGGGAGCAGATAACTGCTATGACGTCACGCGGGCTTTTGTTTTTCCCTCCCAGAGGTAGCACAGTTTTATCGATTTTCCTCAAGTTATCACAGATTCTGTGCTCTTTGTTTTTCCATCGCCCGTTTACAGTGCAAGTATTTAAGTAACATATACAGTACTGACAAAGTGGAAGAAGTACAAAAATTCTAATACTGAGTCCTTTTTCATTTTACAAGTAATATGCTGACAAAATAGAACTGGTTTAAAAATTCTAATGTTGAGTAATTCTATTATAGGCCTACTGTTTTAATTTTTGGAACATTTGATGACAAATCGGAAGCAGTTCCGTAGCTTTAATTGATCTTGTTAATATGCCGTTTGCCTCTCAATGATGAGTCAGTGTAGTTTGCGTTTAATTTACTCCTTAGGCCTAATATTCAGTTGTAAATGCCGATTTCGAATCATAAGTCTCTTAGCATCTTGATTTATATTTGAATATTATCGAACTGCAAAAAGGCTGCTATCTGGGGGATGTGCACCACATCAGTCGTAGATTAAGAGAGGCGTTATCCTCATGATTACCTTCGGCTAGGCAAGGCTAAATCTTGCACGTGTAACACAGGCTATTCGTCCAACCACCTGCTATGGCCAGTGAGGCAATTCAGCAAAGTGTTTGGCGGTTGGTGGGGTCACAGTCAACACACCCCACCATTTGTACTTAGATGTTAGTTAGTGCCGAACCATTTGTTACAGAGAATTGTGGCGCAGCTACTGAACTATGAACTAGAAGCCTTTCCAATAACCTTCGTTCCACTGAGGTCCGGCGAAACCCCGGAGCAATTTACTGGGAATTGTTCCAGAGAGGGAGAGGTTTTCGATGTGCCTCCTGCCATCTTCCACATCCAAGCAACAAATACTTTTTGATGATCCTTTGAACTTCAGGAGTATTCTGAGAAGAATGTCGGTGCATGTGCATGAGGTCAAGTGTTGTTCAGTTCAGGCACACATTTCAAGACGCATCCTTTTCCAAAGAAGGATAATCCAGATTGAACGATATTTCCTTCTTCATTTCTTCATTTGTTCGTTCGTTGAGATGAAACCCGGGGCTCTTTTGCATCGTTTAAATGATACTTCTGTGTAATTATGTATGTATGTATATATATATATATATATATTATATGTAGATATATATTTATATATATATATATATATATATATATATATTTAACATGCGCATACATTATATATATATATATATAGATATATACATGTGTGTATACATATACAGTATATGGATATGTATATATACATACCTATATATATGTGTATATATATATATATATATATATATATATATATATATATATATATACTACACCCATTTGGACAAAGAGATAAATGAAAAAAATTTTTACTTTATTCTTGTGATTATAAACATAGAACATTTTAAAGCCCAGCTTTACTGTAGACCAAATATGATGAGAAAACTTTGCCAGATAACCGGAATTGTTCTGTGGTCAGTTCCCTACGGTATTTTTTCCTTAATAGACAAGATGTAATCAGCCTACAAAAAGACATGCTTCGCTGTCTAATAATTTTCGGGGAAGTTTTCTGTTACACAGATTTTTTTCGGCAGATAGGCCAAGAAAGGATGGCCTTAGATTGAATCTTATAGTTATTCTTTGCGTTAACTTTCATATTTTTCTTTTTACTACATTCGCAGCTGATGTACAGTGTCAGTCCGTTTAAAGATATTGTTTAGTACGTTTGATTTTTAAACATTTCAGTTGTCGAAACCCTAAAACTTCTGAATAGTCATTCAGTGGACGTTAGTAGAGTTGAAAAGTGAACAAATTTCCGTACATGTAACGTCCTATATGTTTGTATGTAGGTCATGTATTTATTCATACACATATATATGTATATATGTGTGTGTGTACATGTCTGTACATATACAAGACTGCAATCACAAATATTAGCAAAATAATCTGTTTTGCAATATATATATATATATATATATATATATATATATATATATATATATATATATTATGTATATACAGTATATATAATATTTACATTTACGTTACGATACGTCTTCAGGGATGAGATTGCTAGCCCCAAGCCCCTGGTGCCTATTTACAGTTTGGTTGACTTTTGGGTGTCACAGGCCGGGTACGTCCCACTGACCTACAATCAAGAACTGAACGCTACACCATTCAAGGTGTGAGAGAGTTAGAGATAAACTTTTCTTGCTGTGTGTGTGTGTGTGTGTGTGTGTGTGTGTGTGTGTGTGTGTGTGTGTGTGTGAGAGAGAGAGAGAGAGAGAGAGAGAGAGAGAGAGAGAGAGTAAACTGGAGATGAAAGGGATCTTCTGTTGCTCTAATTATGAGTGAAGTTCAGATGGGTGGGCATCACAGAATTTAGTTAATGGATGGAGGTTTATGTAGAGAGGAAATGGAAGGGACGAAGGGATAGACCAGTTAATGTGGAGAATTTTTATTGCTTTATTTCATTTGACTTGTCTTTCGTTTTTCTTTTTAATTAAAAAAATTGTTGGACATATTTCTTTCACTGACATGGGTATTATAATGACTGGGTACTCTAAATAATTTTGTCATTCATTCTTTCAGTGATGTCCTATTTTCAGTAGTATATCTGACTGAAATTGCTATTTAGATATGTAATTATTTTTCTTTATGTAGATTTATCTTGATTTATTTGTTATTTATCTGTTAAGCTCTTCACTCGGTTCGTCATTTGTAGGTATATTCATGGGCTACACTGCTTATTTATTTCATATTTTCTTCGCGCTGGTTTCTTTTTTAACTTTTCGTCATTCTTATCTATGAAGCTTACCTAGCAAGTATAAGGTCGTTCGAACGTGATATAAGGACATTTATGAATGACCCCTTGGTCATCATCGTCGACAGAACAGTGAGAGTTCGGAGATCGATACAGGAGGACGGGGAAGATTTGGGTCTAATTTTTAAAAAATCTATTGTGCTTTTATTGATCTAAGTAGTGTCTTCTGTACCTTGGCAGATAGCAGGCATGGATTCAGCAAACTCATCCCAAACAACATCTTGCACTAAATGGTTAAATCTCTCAGAAGACATATCTTTTTATGTTCAAGGGCACATAGTTGAAAAAAAGGCCATATTTCATATATATTTTAAAGTTCGTACCGAATAAAGGCCAGAGATTCATTTGTGGTATTTTGATTAGATTTAAATTTCGTTTGAAGGTAATAATTCAGATTGATATGTAGACTTATGCAAGGAATCATTTTTGTCTCATATAGGCTACTTGGAAATTCAATGGAATTTCTGAAAGATTAGGTAATTGTAACTACAGAAATTTACAACCTTCTGCTAATTGTCTCCGGATACCTATGTGGCAACAGTTTTACAAAATAATGTTAGTTTTAGTGAGGAATTTATTTGATGATTTTGGAACTGATTTATCATGCTTGATGTTGCAAGTGATTACGGCAATGGTTTCCAAATGGACATGACGTGATAGCAAATGGGCTCATATGCTTTCAAGAGATCACGCACATCAGATCTAAAGAGGAAAGCTGAAACAAACTAAAAGAAAAAATATTTCTTGTGAACCCATATTTGGAAATCGCTTTTTCAGAGACTTCTCTATCACACATGTCTCCCAGTAACGCCATGAATTCGTAATCTCGGTCGTGTTCCTTTCCCTCTTCTTTTATTTATTTTTTTTATCCAACAGGCTTTAAACTTACTAAAAAAAAAAATCTTCTGAGGAAGCCATGCTGGAAGGCAATAATAGTTTCGAGGTCTCTTCCTTGCACGCACTTCCCGTATGTCATACGGCTCTCCAACCGCTCGAGATGAGGTTTCTTTGTGGTGCATCCTTTTCCTTCACGTCACATATGGAAGGGCATGAGCTTTGTACCTTAAAAAAAAGGGGGAGCAAGTGATGATTATATCCCCTGTGATGGAGACGAAGGTTGTGATGAGCGATGATATGTCGAATTGGATTGGTGATTTCCTGACTTGTTAGTGTCTGTTGAGGACGATCGTAACGCCATTTGCAAGCGAGTAGGGAATGGCTTAGGCGTGACGTGGGGATGATAGAGTGGATAATTATTACGGATTACAGGGAATCATGAAGGCGACTGGTGCATTCGGCATGGCTGACGTTGATAGGGGCGAATACTCGCAACCAAAAGTCGAGGGATAAAACATTACACCTTGATGGATTCATCAGTTTGTCTCCAATTCAGAATCATTTAGCAAATGCTCCAGCGCGATTTGTCACTTGTCCTGGCAAATCGGATTCGAGCGAATGTTTGCCACCCTTGTTTACAATTCTCGTTTGCTATCCTTATTTACACTCTTCGTCTATTATCCTTGTTTATTGGATTTAAAGGTTAAAGCCCTTGTGTACCGCACTTCTTTGTAACCCTTTTTCCAAACCTTGAGTTGCAGTTTTGTTTTATTTTAACTGAAAAACCTCGTTTGCGAACACTATTTTATTTATTTATTTATTTATTTATATTTTACAATTCAAGTAAAAGAAAGGACTCTCTGTTGGGTTTCAGATGTAGATTCACAAAAGATTTATTAGAAGCTATAATGCTACTACAAAGCTCCGTGCCCCAGTGCCATAAATATTATGACCTATTTCTCAACTGTTGTAAATATTGAGATGTTACAATAATAGTGTTTATCTGTCTTTAACAACAATTCGCTCGACACGTTTTTCCGTCACACATTCAGACATTGGTCTTATTTTGCCATGTTCCTAGGTGTGAATTTTTCAGTAAAACTTTGACGAAAGACCAATGATTTTTGTTGTTGTTTTAAGATTGCTTTACCTGGCTTTGCAGGTAAGAAGCATGAGAAGGTAGAAGCGAGGGCTAGGCTTCTAGATTCTTACTTTCATTTCATATAAAAAGAGATGGAACGATAGAGGGACTCTTTTAGGGGAATTTTACGACCGGTGAGATGCGTCTGCTTCTTTGGTATCGATGGTATCGGTACATCAGATAACTCACACCGTTGCGGTCAGCATATCCCACCGGGAGCTAATGTTACTGTGCCTTTGAAGGGTGGCCGGTGTCAGGAGATGGCTGTTCCAGTAAGGAGGGATGTTGTCAAGGGAACAGAGAGAGAGAGAGAGAGAGAGAGAGAGAGAGAGAGAGAGAGAGAGAGAGAGAGAGTATGTAATACGGGAGGTATGAAAGACGACAGTGGCAGCGCTTGCAGCGTTGCCACCCTAAACGATATTGTGTTACATCTAGAACCCGATTCTCTGTTACGTCTAGTCGTACCGGATTACCGCCTCCCTCGCGACCCTCTTATTTCACGGTGCTCTGGTAATCCTATTCACTTGAGTGTGTTTATACGGAACCATGCTAGCTGCTGTTGGTGTGGTCCTGTGTAAAAGGGCGTCAGCATCGCCTCTGTAGTTACCGGGGGGTTAGGACGGCTGTACTATACTTTGTTCATTGCTAACATTCCAACATCAACGATCAGCAGATACGTTTATGAGCTAAGCATAACGGAAGTAAATATCTTGGTTTTAATGACTAGCGTATTAGATTTTGATCCAGCAAATATACCATGAAATGAAGTGCAGTTTTTCACAACGTCAGTAGACTGAGTCATGGCTTTCTTGTGAAGTCTCTAGTTCTTATCTTTGTGTAGTACTCTTAATTTTAGAAATACCAAAGATGATCCCCGAACTAAGTGAATAGCTGCAGCTATTCAGTGGCTTACTCTTCACTAGAGGTAGAAATAGGAGGTGTAAAGCAGCCGGTTCCAGAAAGCATACTATAAAGACCCAAGCCCTTTGTTGGCCGAGTCGGTTGAGCTTCAGACTGTCATTCGATGGGCCGGAGTTCAATTCCCGCGGCCGGCTGATGAAGAGTTAGAGGAATTTATTTCTGGTGATAGAAATTCATTTCTCGCTATAATGTGGTTCGGATTCCACAATAAGCTGTAGGTCCCGTTGCTAAGTAACCAATTGGTTCTTAGCCACGTAAAATAAGTCTAATCCTTCGGGCCAGCCCTAGGAGAGCTGTTAATCAGCTCAGTGGTCTGGTAAAACTAAGGTATACTTAACTATAAAGACCCACTGCCCAGAATTATAGGTCTTTCTCCCTCTGATGTACAATGGGGGAATTGTCAGCCTGGCGGAACTTGCCGGGAAGTTCAAGAAATGCCGAAACATTAATATGTTTATTTAACTTATTACTTAGCATCAGATCAGTTAATTTGTATTTATTTCCACTCGAAAATACTTTTTAGGTTCTTTTTTATGTTTTACACTTGTGGGTATTTTGTGAAAGTTTGATGAGGAGAGTTGATAGTATTTTTGGATAATAATAATAATAATAATAATAATAATAATAATAATAATAATAATAATAATAATAATATGTTGATGATGATTATGATGACTCTGGAGAAGACAAGGCCGTAGAAATAATTTTGATAATACCGATGTTATTATTATTATTATTATTATTATTATTATTATTATTATTATTATTATTATTATTATTATTATTATTATTATTATTATTATTATTATTATTATTATTATTATTTTAGCGTTAGCATTTATAGTATCAGTGGCAGTCAGTGAACTGTTAATTTAAGGTGCTTATAATAGTTTTCTTATATGCGCAGCTCAGTTTTAAACTCTGTCGTGAGAAAAGGGCTACTTCAAGAAACTTGAGAAGGGAAAACACAAGGAAGAAACATTATCCCATCTATAGACAGCGGAAGGGGAGAAGCGATAAGCTTGCCTAATTCTTCATTATAATTTTAAGGGTAATTGGGTTATGGTGTTTAAGGCTTCCTCTTCTTCTTCTTCTTCTTCTTCTTCTCCTCCCCCAGTTATTTTGTTTTCCTCTAGTCCCTCAGGCTAAACATTAAATGGACAGTTTTAAGCATCAGTCAAAGTTTTTAAAGATTACAGATTCTCTGAATTTTTCTTCTAACAGTTATCCAGCCACGCTTAAATGTACGGCAGGGAACGTTTTCATCATTCACTGGTTTAATCATCTTCTAAGATTTCTTTGTCATAAATGACTCATCATCCCTTCATTCCTTCAGACCGCGAGTTTAATATATGCAGGGAAATTATAAATCTCCACCATAATGCAAAGCGGGAGGGTTTTCAACTTATTTTAACGACACATTTTCCACCTCTTCCCTCATGCTACACGTTATCTAAAAGCAAAAATGATTTTGAACCTGCGTGGGTTATACTTGTGTATTTTTGGCCCCTGAACCACTCACCACAAAATGTGGTTACTTTCCGGAGACTTGCAGTAGACGCCATCTGGTGATTGATTAAGGTCCAATAAGGTGTCAAGTGCTGGAGGCCCGTTGGCTTTCAAGGCGTTGAGATTTTTTTTTTTTTTTTTTTTTTTAGCTGATAGGTAAGATGGGTG
>NC_089759.1:15206656-15219156 GCF_040412425.1 Macrobrachium rosenbergii
TGATTGCATTTAGACTTTTTAGATTTTTTTTTTAATATACGTGGTCTCTGATCTTAATTTTTAACTCCGATGGCTTTTTGACATCTAAGTTTTTCTCTTTTCTATTTTCATTTTGGTATCGTTTCTTGTGTTTTATTGATTTCCTTTGTCATGAAAGAAATTATTGCTGCGTTTGCTTGCTTGCATTTAGATCTCTCTGTTCTCATTCATTCTACTTGCCTTTGACGTTATTACATGGTCTTCAGTGAATTTCCATTCTTATGAATGAATATGTCTGTGGTTTTACTTATTGTACTTCTTGTTACCAGCTGGTCGGCTGGTATAGTGGTTAATGTCGTGGAATGCCACTCAGATGTTGCGGGTTCGCGTCTCCCCAGAGCTAGAGCGATGAAAAATCACTGGCTCTGTATCATGATCAGTCACTGCTGCAGTCTGGCGTCTTCGGTGGGAGGTTGAAACCAACATTCTTTGGAAGCTTGAATTTCAAGTCAGTGGCTCCTGCGTGCTTGTTCCATGTGAATAGGTTTCATCTACGTAAAATAATAATAATAATAATAATAATAATAATAATAATAATAATAATAATAATAATAATAATAATGATAATAATAATGTGGGTCTCTCGCTTTCTCATTATGTTAATTAATGTGTCAGTGTTCTATTGCTTCCGTTTGCTTGAATTGGCTCATTTGGTGAAAGTCACTTCCTGCTTTTGAAGAGCTTTGCTTATATTTGGTATTCTCAAGGGTAAATTTGACTGTTGTAATGTAGGTGTATCACAGTTTGTCAAAATTAACTGAAAACATGTCGTTTCGTAAGTAGCCTGATCTTACGTACATCAAGAATTTTAGATACTAATACAGTTCATAGCTACGGTGATTTTACATTGCTAACCCACTTTAACTTACCTAGTGTCATTTCCGTGGGGTAGTTAGACATTTATTGTTATTATTATTATTATTATTATTATTATTATTATTATTATTATTATTGTTATTATTATTATTATTATTATTATTCATAAAAATTTCATAATAGCATGCGTCACTAGAATGGTGAAGAAATCCACAATAGTGCAGATGTAAATATATATTAGAAATATTTATACATCTACACCATTGTGGATTTCGTCACCACTATTATTATTATTATATTATATTCATTATTATTATCATTATTTCATCTTCAACTTATTTGTTATTCTATTGGCACGATATTAATCATTTCTTTGCATTTTTCTGCCTTGTTTCTGACACATTCTCTCATGTTTCTTGAAAACCACTCATTATTCCTCATTTTTCCCAATCTTCCTCCTTATAACTGATTTCATTATTATATATTTTTCATTCTCAGGCTTATTCACCTTCTGGAGAATTCCAACCTTCATATTTTTCCTCTGTTTCCCTATCATCTCTTGTTTTACCTTCTTTCCTTTTGATCCTTTCTTATCTAGACTAACTAATTTTCTGAACATTTTATTCACTTATTATCCACTTTTTATTCATATGAAGTGACTCTTTCTCTCCCCTTCATCTTTTTTAAAGTATCATGGAATACTTCAGTCTCCTTTTTTGTTTTCTCTGTAAAATGAAGAATCTGGAGCCAGCTCAGTCTCTCGCCTCTCTGATTAAGAGCACCATATACCGAATTATTCTCTCTCTCTCTCTCTCTCTCTCTCTCTCTCTCTCTCTCTCTCTCTCTCTCTCTCTCTCTCTCTCTTCTTTTCCTGTGTTTTTGTGTATATTCATCTGTCTGTATATTCATCTGTCTTGTTGAGCTTATGACGAAACGAAAATGCGTCGTTCACACATCCTAACAAAGTTCTTGAATCACGACTTTCCTCTTCTTCCCTCGCGTCGACTATACTTGAGATCCCAACTTCAGACACCAAACAGAATTGAATTACGGAGAACCTGACATGGTACGCGAGCGTGTACACGGGTACAGACGCACATACACACGGATACACACTCTGACACACATATTGTGTTCATAACAAGGTCCTTTGAGGCTGCATGTGGAGTTCGTTTCACATTTCGCCGTCGTTTTGGGAAATTTTTTTGGTTGGGAGTAAATTGAGCGTAGGGTTGCGGTATTGAAAAGGTCTTTCTTTCATTCTTATTTAGTTACTTATCCTCTCTGGGATCTGTTGCGCGTGTGAACAGGCTTCTTTGTGATTTATTGTTTGTACTTGTGATTTCGTATATCAAAAGATTAGAGACCTTTCGGAGAATAAGATTACTATAATTTTTTCTTTAAGTAAAGTTAAGTCAGACCAGTGGTTCCTAAAGTTTTTCAGTCCCGATACCTCAAAGTTCAAGTCAACCTTATACCTCCTCTCCAATATCAGCCTGCTTCTCCCAACTTTTAGCTTTTAATTTTCAGTACAAAAGAGCAAACAGGACGGCTATAAACAAAAAGCTGAACTGTACGGACTCATTTTATTTTATATTGAGTAAATAAATGAATGAAGTACAACTCTTAATATGCAAAAAAAAAAAAAAAAAAAAATCAATAAGGGGGCGGGGCTGGTTTACAGCTCTGGGAAACAGGGGAAACCTAAAGTTGATAAATTTTGAACCCACACCACGATTTGAATCGAGGAAACCCCCTCAATTTAGTATTTTTCAGGATGCCTTTTTCGACACCCCCAAGAACCGGTTTTGTTACCCCCGGGGGTTATTGAGGCACTACTTTAGGAACAGCTGAGTTAGACGATTCATTTGGTGTACTGTACATCTATATTCAATAGGCAATCGTCATTCACTGGCCATTACTTTCACAGTGTAGAGTGCAATAGTTTCACTTATCTGTGTTGCGGATTTTCCCATGGGGATTATTTTAACATACTCCACTATTCTGGATTGACATTACCAAATATTATGTATTTTTCTTCATGTTTTAATTCACGTCCTCTCCAAATTAAAGCTAGTGATGTTACAGCAGCGACTTAATTTCGATAGATTGCCTTTTTATCCGTGTTTTTTATCTAATAGCAACAGTTTCATTTTGAATGACCATTATGATGAAAAATGCAATCATGACGCCAGTGTCCGTTTGAAATTAGAAGGCCGAAATATAATCACATGTCCGTAATTCATTCAGGATTTGTAGAGAAAAATAGGTCAAGGTGTGATAACACTTTATAAATATTTTATATCGCATTCCATCCTTAAATTTTTATAATCCACAATTGACATGGAGGCTTGAATGACCAAATCCCCAAAGGAAATACGAAAGCTCCAATAACATAAAACATGCCATGAAAGATGAAGCACTCAACTGCACATGCGAATGTCATCAGAGCAGAAATGCTGTCTTATGAATTGTTTCAGACAGAACCGAGTCCGAAAAAAGATTGGGAGAAAGGTTAAGTGTGAAAAGAGATGAAGAATAAGCTGTGGAGTTGTGGTATTGGCCGGACGCTGATGGAAAGCGTATTTTAGACCGTCCACAGAGAACAGCCAGTGAGGAAGACAATAATGCCTTGATCAGAATGCAGATTCATTTTGATTATCCTTTTCCTTCATTTTGTGTGTCTTACTTAAAAATTGTCTCATGTTCAATATTTCCCTGAGTTCTTGTGAAATATTGGAAATTATTTCTTAAATGAAGTGATAATGACTGAAACCAGCCAATCTGTTTGGTTACAGATCGGCACCTCTCTGTAGGTGCCGCATTTCACTATCTTCAACCACAGTATATATATATATATATATATATATATATATATATATATATATATATATATATATATATATATATATATATATATATATATATATATATGTGTGTGTGTGTGTGTGTGTGTGTGTGTGTGTGTGTGTGTGCGTGCAAATACAGATACATGTATGCATCTATACATAGCCACTATATTATTTCTTTTCATTGTTAAAAATATGCCTTTCTTTTTCAAAATTAAAAACTAGCAGAATGTAATTAAAAGGTTAAAGTGACCCTGTTGATGGATAGACAGTGACGCAATGATCACTGACTCCCACTGGAGGGGAAAAAAATCGTGATATTGACACTCAAATAATTGCAATCTGAATTCCGCTGACGTCGATGGTCAATATATATCAATGGGATGTAATGTATTCTGTTGAGGCAGCAAGCCATGAAAACGTCCCCTGTCAGTTGCATAGTCGATTGCATTACATCATGAAAGCACTGGATGAAATCCTCTTTCTATTTGGGGGGTGGGGTGGGCAGAGGGAAATGTCGGTCTGTACGTGCGTGTTTATGTGTGAGGTCACGTGTACGTACGTACGTAGGTACGTGCGGGCATGCTTGCCCGCACGCCACACGTGATGACACTTGTTTATTGAGAGTGAAAGCTCGAGCGGACGTGAAGTGTCAGTACTGTTAGCCAGATCCACTTTGATGTTTGCCTCCGTCGGGACAGTTAAGAGGACGTGCCCTTGGGGGAAGGATGCTCTGCCGGCATGTCCTTCGGGGTGGGGAGAGGGGCAAAGAGGGCACACGGGCAGGCACATTAAAGTGCAAGCAGGAGGTAGGTGGGCTCACCGGGCGACCTGAATCAAGAGAGCATGGGCGATGTGGGTGATGAATACATCACATCAGTAATGTGACGTGATAATGGAGGTTGTTGTCACGAACGGCGTTCAGCTTTGTTTTGGAGTGGCATTCTAATACGGGCATATTCCTGGTTATGGCGCATAATACAGAGCGTTGGCGGATGGTTTCTTACGTGCGTGAAATTGCGTAGGTGGATTCCAGGTATTACTCGGATTTAATCTTTATGTCTCATTGGCTGAATATACAAAGTGATATATATATATATATATATATATATGTATATATATATATATATATATATATATATATATATATATATATATATATATATATATATACACACACACATTCATTACATATACAAACAGTCTGTGCATGTGTGTGTGTTCTTGTGTGGATCTAAATGGCTCAGTGGTTCAGTCCCTTGATAAATCCCCTATGCAGTTGTCTATCTAAGCTGTCATTGAGGTACTCAGTATTTAGTGACTGATAAGTCACGCCCAGGGCGAAAAAAAAGGGTATGGCGCTGTAAAACTCATCTGAAGGAATTGTTGTTTGTGTAAAATATATCTTGGTAAAAGAAAATAGTCTTCTGAAATTTCTTCAGGAAGTTTGAGGAAAGTTATTTAAGCATCCCTTTAAATACTGAGACAGTTTCTCCATATCAGTGCTTCTGATGGACACAGAGATTTCTATTTCTCCTGTTCACAAATAAAGAAAGGGAGGGAGAGCGCTTGGAATCTCGGGAATGGAACTCTTCTTTTCCATCTTCGTTCATGAATAAATATGGAGATATATTTCCTTGGGCACAAATTCCACAAAGATTTTTCCACGCTCTGAAGAACTTCATCTGGAATAAATAAGATATTTATTATACTAATATCGGTTGCATTCCCAAATCATTTACATAACATATTATGCACTTTTAGTTATTTTCTGAGAGAGAGAGAGAGAGAGAGAGAGAGAGAGAGAGAGAGAGAGAGAGAGAGAGAGAGAGAGAGGGAGAGAATACTTCGTACTCATGTTATGTAGGCGCTTAAACATCATGAGACCTGAACTTCTTCAGGCAACAAGTTTAATTTATATCACGCAACTTGAGGAGGAGTCATACCATGACTGGCAGAAAAAAATTTTTGCTTACAACAGAAAGCACAGAATTGTTTTGTTTTGTATTTCATCTTTTTCTTCATAGATATTCTGCAATGTGGATTTGGTAGCTTTCATTTTAAATCGTTTAGATAATGTAGTTTAAACCCAAGCCATTGAGATATTAGTTTACCTGAACACACACAGACACACACACATTATATATATATATATATATATATATATATATATATATATATATATATATATATATATATATATATATATATATATATATATATACAGTATATATGTATGTATGTATGTATGTATGTATGTATGTATGTATGTATGTAATCATCATGCCTCTTCTTAGCACCTCCCTACCTCCCTTCCCCAACACCACAACCCTCCATGACCATTGTTTCGAGAGATTTCAGTCCAGTGCACATTTTTCCCAATTATTTATTTCGCACTGGCATAAATATCTCTTCACAGAGTCCAGAGGATGAGCGCAAAAGAAGCCTTGTAACTTTTCTCCTCCCTCTTGGTATGTCCTTCGTACAGTGTCCTTTGGAATGCGACTGCTGTCAATTTATGTAAGGTGGCTTAATGTACTTAATTTTCCTGTTAACATGAGTGTCAGTGAAGTCAGAATCTGCGGTACTCAGAAACTCATCTTCATGAGAGAGAGAGAGAGAGAGAGAGAGAGCGAGAGAGAGAGAGAGAGAGAGAGAGAGGGACCTGCACTTTTCACTGAGCCTCGGTCATTCCTAGAGGCCTAACTTGATCACTGTTACCGCGCTAACACCATTTCTGGCCTTGGGAATAATCCCTGAAACGGATTACACCCAGAGAGATGGTCCTGGTAGTTGGATCAGTATCATCGATAATAGACGAACTGACGAACAAAGGACGGTACTCCACGAGTATTAGTTTACGAGGATTATTTATGGGAACTATCCACAGACCACAAAGGCGATGGAATATTTCCGGTAATCTGTAGACTGAGAGATAGGGAAGGGAACCTCATATATTTTATGGGAGTGAAGTGTAAGGGACCAAAAGACATAAAGTCAGTAACTTATATAAACTATGATACTCAAAAAGCAGGAATGGGTTCAAATTTATTGGTATTTCCTTTTTGTAGAGAGAGGATATCTTAGTATCTTATGAATAGAGTCATCCCAGTTGCGCGAGGTTAACTCGTCGAGGTCCTACCGTTTGGATGGAACAGTGAGCACCCACGTCTAGATTTTCTCTGAATTCACCATAGCTGCGACTCACAATAGTCTTTTAACAACTGGGATCTTGATTCGCTGTGTGTTATCAACAGAGACAAATCTATCTGTCCCCACTCGTCCGGTTCGAGATTCGAACACGATCATCCAATACTTTCATATTACACTGTAATTCTTAGCCATTAGGAAATTTCATCCGCATTTTTTTTATATTTTATACCAGTAAAATGCCTTAAATCACAGCAGTTATTTCATTGTAGCTTGGTGTTAACCATGGATGATCAAAGTTAATGAGGGTAACATTGACAGAAAATTTTGTCCTGGAATTATTGGAAACAGGTGTGGTGTGTAAATTTATTAAGAAAGTTCATTTACGGTGCTATTTCTCCTTGCTTACAAAAAATAAAGCAATATTTATGTCTCTTCTTGTGATATTCTAATATGAATAGAATTAAGTGCTAGCTCTTGCTTTTCAGCAACGTAAATTTGAAGATCATCCCTTTAGAGTCAGCAGTTTTATTTAAGCTAATCTTCAAATTTCTGCAACGCTTTAGTCGTCATAAGTGCATAAGTGTTTAATAGCTTTTATTCTTAGATTTTTTTTAACGTGTTTATCTTGTTTGAATAACATTGTGGACGCTTTTCCATCAAGGTTTTTCTACTGTGAATACAATAATTTCTCACTGTCTAAAGTCATAGTGCATTCTTGTCGATACTTAACGCAGCTACATCACGCACTTTTTCTGTTTATTTCACTTTTCTCTGGTCTTTGTACGTTTCACCTTTACCTCGGACTGGTCACATGTCAAATGGATTGACAGAGTGTCCCTAGGGCTGCCTAGAATAGGGATGTTGGAGAGCCCGCCAGAGCCTTCCAGAGAACCCACCAAAGGCTGGCCAATATGAGGCCCTCAAGCTCACGAGATTCCAGCAGTTGGCCGGATAATTCGAAATCCATTCGCTGGAAAGTGACGACGGTCAGTCAATAGACATAGAGGTAGAGGCTGCTAATTCAATTTCGCACCCAGATGGAGGGACTTCAAAGGCGTCATAGGTACAAAACGGACCATTTCATTAACCGATCGAAAATGACTCTTAGGGACTCAGAGGTGCCAGCCAGAGCTATTGTCACTTTCCAGACCAGTAATTGGTGAAGCTGGTAATAGAGGTAATTAGATAAAGTACTCTTTCTACTTCTTTTGATGATATTTTTTTTAAGTTACATTTCCAAGTTGTAATAAGCTTTATTAGAGCTTTATGTATATTTCATATGAATATCAAATAAAAAGCATTACCGATATATATCATAATAATGAAACTTCATTTCCATTTACGTTAGAGTATAAAGAATTCTCTCTCTCTCTCTCTCTCTCTCTCTCTCTCTCTCTCTCTCTCTCTCTCTCTCTCTCTCTGAGCAAGAAGGAATGTATTGGATTAGAACAACAGGAAAGACGTGACAGTTATGAAATTGAAAGAACGCGAAAAGAAAAAGCGTTCACGAGGGGAACAAAGGAAAACTAACATGTAAGTAAAAAAAAAATTCCTCTTATTTGTATCTCGACGAACGTCATATTATTTATTGTTGTATAGTTTATTTCTCGTGTAAAATGGTCGTCGTTGAAACTCTGAACATACGAAAACGTAATATAATATTTTCTTTGTTCAGCAGCAAGAATATGAGATTGAAAGAAAACGTAGATGAAATTTTACAGAGGAATACAGTTTTCATTTTGTTTCTCCAAACACCGGAGGTTTACTTTGATACGTATTTTCAAATGTTACATGTCCTTAAAAAATTAGATAGTCGATGGCGATATTGGAAAAGGAAGATCTGAATTCATCTTTCGTAAATTTCATATTGGAATTCATCTTGTTCCAGATGCAGCAATGACTTTCTATGAAATTAATATTATTGACACATTTCTTGGAATAAGGAATTATTCTTAGTTCAATTTTAAATGATCGTGCGTCACGTGTATAAACACAAGAACAAGATTTATTCATCTCTGCTTAGACGTACGGGTTTCTTGAAGCTGAATAATCATAAAAACGATGGATTTGTACCCGTTTCGCTTTTTATTGACTAGCACAGGTTTTATAATACAGTCTAGTTTCCTTCGTTTTCCTAACTACGTGTGTTGCATTCGGAAATAGTGTCGGTGCCTCAGATGCAAACTAATGCAAACTACATCCCAGAGCTTCAGCTGTGCAACTATCTCAAGGCCCCTGCGGTAAGTGAGGCCTCATTTACATAATCATTTAGCAGTTCCTAATTAATAAGCGATCTGTGCGTCTGGCTCCGTATGAGTTGCATCGCTAAATTGGGTCATTATTTTCTTCTTGTTTTATGTTCCAGGTAGTGAATTAAAAAAAAAATTAAATGTATTCCAGGAAAAGTGGTGGGGAGCTTCCCTTGAGTTCTCAGATGGTGCCTTGTAGCGTCCTTTTTCCAGTTTATGTCCCTTGTCCAATACGTATTTATTTGGAATAGGCCTAGTCTCTACGTCACTTGCCTATTTGTTTAGAGCAGACTTTTTAAAAGATTTGGCACTCTTAAGACAATGTTCCGTTATTTTTTTATTCTTACAATGTCCATCGATAAACGTTCGTGTTCTAAACATATGTTTTTATTTATATGAAGAATCCCTAGATTGTATACTAAATTATCTCATAACACTGAATGGGTGCATAGTTGTTTTTCTTGTGTCATTTGAACACGGTATTTTATTTATATTCCCTTTCTTTGGAAAAGTCTCATGCATTCTTTTTTGGAATCGAGTAAATTGTTATTTCTTTTTTTTTTATTGTAGGTTCCTTCCTTTAACTTGTTCTGGTATTAAACATTCTGTTATATACGGAATGTGTTGTTTTTGTTTTTTCTTTTGTTTCATAACTGAATTTAATTCTTTATAATCTGCTGTGGAACAGCCGTTTGTATGTCAGCACAGGCCGTGTAATGGAAAGGCAGCCAGGGTCGTCTAGAACTGCAGAGTATCACTAACCAAATCGGAATAGCTTTTTGATCAAGTGAATCACGCCAAATATTACAGACTCCGCTAAGCTTTAGTAACATCACCAGATATTATTTTATACATATCTTTTTATTTGTGGCATTTTTTGATGAATACATTGGTCGTCAGTAAATGGTGTCCATTCAGCGGAAGTAATTTAATTTTTATTCAGTTTATAGTTGCATAATTCAGGGAAAATATTACAGCGCATTTGCTGTCATAATTCCATTTGTCCACTGACTCGCTGGATTCGGGCGTTGCCAGTGCATGGTTGTTTTAAAGCTTTAGGACGAAAACAATTCAATTATAGGTTTTTCGGGGTGGGGGTTAGGGCCCATGGAAATGGAATTTACGGTGAGGTCAGCCGCTTTAACAGTTTATACCTGTCAAATTACTCAGATGCAGCTATAGGCGTCTGCGTGTTGGAAGTTTTCAACTTAACCCTTTTTTTTTCTTTTTTTTCTGCCACTGAGAGGCTCTGATAGTTGTTATTTGACCAGTACATGTTTATTTAGATGTTTATCCGTGACGTTTCTTCTTGACTGGTTGCTGTTACGTGCTATTGTGCGTCCCATGTTTCCGTTTTTGAGGGAAAGTGATTTATTTCTATTTCTTCTATTATATTTCTGGGGCCATAAATTTTCAGATTTTGTATTTTATTAAATATATATATATATATATATATATATATATATATATATATATATATATATATATATATATATATATATATATATATATATATATATATATATAGGTATGTATTACTTATTTGAGGATTTTTATTATTCCTCTGTAGTGGAGTGTCGTCTTGTGCAGACCTGCCTGAAATTTATTGTTTATTTCAGTAGATTTTGAATAGATGAAATCGCTGATTTGTTTGATAGTTATTTTAGAAGAGACTTGGTACAGCTGATCATTTCCTGGACAGCGCTCCGGTGTTTCGTCAGATCTGGCGATTTTCCAGCCTCTGTTGTTGTTGGGTTTCATCAAGTGCAGTTTTACTTCGGAACGTTGTAACTAAATTTTTGTGATTTTTTTTTCTGTTCAAATTTATAATCAAGGTAAACAGAATTTGTTTAGAGTATTTGTTCTTTATTTTCGTTTTATGATTATTCGTTATCATTATCTTCCTTGTTTATCTGTTGTAGCAAACCAATATCTAATGTTTTCTTGTTATAACCCATTTCCCAATGTGGTACTTCTTATCCAGCAAATTGATGTGCACTCATTATGTTAATCCATCCATATATATATAAATTATATGTATTATGTATATATATACATACATACATATATATATGGATATACACAAGTACAGACACACACTGTATGTATATATTCTGTGCATATGTGTTACTGAAAGCGAAACGCGACAGGGCAAGGAAACCTAAAAATGGATGATACCTCGTTGCAGCCGATAATAGCCTCGCATTATCCTCCAGAATCCAGGAACACGGAGGAAGGCGAAGAGTTCCGCGAGTTGTAGATGGAGATGAAAAAGAAATTGCGTTTGTTCTCCCATCTTGTAATCGAGATTGAATTCACACTCCACCGCGTTCGTTTTATTTCTTCAGTCTTTCGCCACTTCCTGAGCTGTCGTCGTAAAATGCAACAGACAGAATTTTATTGCGACATAAAGGAACGAACCAATATAAGTTTTTTCTCTCCTTTTAATGAAACTCTCTCTATCTCTCTCTGTCTTTATCTGTTTTTATTCTTTTTTCTCTCTGATGTGATTTTGCATTTTCCCTTCCATTGAGCAGGAAACCAATAGAAAAGGAATCTCGTTGTCTGGGGTTGTCATTAAAAGGATTACTCTGCCGGAAACCTACAGTTTCTCTCTCTCTCTCTCTCTCTCTCTCTCTCTCTCTCTCTCTAATTTAGTGCGCTTAAACGTCACATAATTTTTGTGCGAGAACCTTGAATTTATGTGCATGCTTAAGACCGACGCAGGCCATAATAAATTTTAATTCACTTCGGATACCAGACTAGTATCGTGCATTTAAAGTAGGATTCAAATCTAATTTGTTTTGTAATTTGTGTTCGCTGCACCAACTCGACGCAGCTAATGCAGAATTGAAGTTATTCCCACGCGCAGGAGGAAATCGCCTTCTGCACTTATGCACCCTGTTGCTCTTGACACTATCTACAATAAATGGTCAGGTGCAAGGGCCGTGTAGGTGTCGTGGCTGGCCATTCCAATTTCTCAGCAGCAGCCAGGTACTGGAAACTTGACGCCTGCTCCGAAAGTGAAGAAACTCTATCTGATGCTGTGGTGTGGCTTTTTCTCACGGGCCCGCCTGTTTTATCGTCTTCGGGGATAGTGGAGTCCTCGTATTACATCTGGATATATATTTCCTCTCTCTCTCTCTCTCTCTCTCTCTCTCTCTCTCTCTCTCTCTCTCTCTCTCTCTCGTTAAGAAGTGCTCGAAAAACGAGAGCCCGTGTACCCATGAGGAGAGCCTAATCTGCAGTAACTCTCTCTCTCTCTCTCTCTCTCTCTCTCTCTCTCTCTCTCTCTCTCTCTCTCTCTCTCTCTCTCATGTTCAGAGGTACTCAAAGAACGAGAGCCCGAGTACCCAAAAGTAGAGCCTAATCTCCAGCAACTCTCTCTCTCTCT
>NC_089759.1:15229156-15231656 GCF_040412425.1 Macrobrachium rosenbergii
AAGAGAATGAAAGAGAATGAGGGATTTGGAGAGAGAGTTTGTTGCTATTAAAATAGCAAGTTTCTTCCAAAAGTCTGTATGAGAGAGAGAGAGAGAGAGAGAGAGAGAGAGAGAGAGAGAGAGAGAGAGAGAGAGAGAGAGAGAGAGAGAGAGAGAGAGGTCGTAGCTGTCAATATAGTGATTTTCTTCCAAAAGTCTGTATGAAACAGAGGGAGGGAGAAACGGAAAGAAAGAGAGTGAGGGATTTGGAAGATCTGATTACCATTCAAGTCTTTAGACAGAAAGAATTGCATGGAAATATCACCCTGTCTTTGGCATGCAATGAATGTCAATTCTTGTTACAGTGGATGAAACGGGCGTCAGTCATGCCAGTAAAAGAGAATTCCGCGATCTCCTAGAGAGAGAGAGAGAGAGAGAGAGAGAGAGAGAGAGAGAGAGAGAGAGAGAGAGAGAGAGAGAGAGAGAGAGAATTTTCAATCTGCAGCCTGGCAGTTTAAAAAAATTGAAGATTCTGTTTCTTGCAGGTTTTGATAAGATTCTTTTCCCTTTCGTTCGTCCTTGTGTATTTTTGTGCATACACTAAAAGTATCCTGGTTGATATATTGTGTATTAGAATCGCCTTATTAATTTTCAGTGTGTTTAAATTTACTTTGTGTATCCCTTTCTTTCTGTTCACACTAATCAGAGCAAATAATTAATAATTGAAGCTAATATACAGAGCAGGACCTTTTTCTCCCCAAAATAATTTGAGGTTAAACAGTGACCCTTCAATTTTTCCTCCTTTATGTAATGATAAGTAATGAGATTCTAATCAGTATCACTAATTAAGTGTCACCAGAAGGTTCATTATTGCCTCTGTCTTTTTGGGGGGTTTGGCACTGATGAGGGGCAATGAAGCCATGCTAATTAGATCGGGTATTCTATAATGCCATTATCCCTTGCTTCTCGAGTGCATGGGAAACGCTGGGAGGAGCCTGGTTTTCAAATGTGTGCTGGAATGCTCAGTGGAACTGGAACGGGCGGAGGGAAAGAAGTGCCTGGAAAGGAGGGGGCGGTGATAATTTTGCTGTATCATTTTTCTGTCCATTAGCATTAGCATCACAATTATTCTGAATGATGGTATTACTCCTATCATTAATAATTAATGACTGGGTGCAGAGAAAGTCGAGGCAGTAGTCACTGACATCATGTAACCTCACCAGCAAAGTTTCAGGCTTCTGCATGTATGAGTGACATCGACCTTGGATGTTGAAGGGGGTCCCTTTTAAACATTATTATCACCAGCAAATTTTTTAGTTATCTTCCTTTTTTACTGTTCTTTCTGTCTTTTTTGCTTTTGTTGCAAAAAGACCTCAACATTCGGTTTCTCGCTTTCACTAGTCTTTTCAGTAATTGGGTATCAGCATTATACGCCCTTTTATTTTTGAGTACTTTACATGCATTTTTTATTAGAAATATTCCATCAGCTTCTTTTCCCTTATGAAATGGTTTCTTTGGAAGAATATCTTTTCACCTTGGAGGATTTTTGCATTTATTTTTCTCGGAAGCTTATGCAAACCTTCTGCTGCGTGTCTCCTCCCGACTTTCCTCTTTCTTCTTTTTTACCAGTAATTGTATTTCACCTCGATACCCATTTTTCATTCGATCATTTCAGCTGTTTAGTTATTGCAACTCACATTAGCCGCACAAAATTCCAGGCTGCCAACCTAGTTGCGACCCACTGAAGTTGGCTACATATCAGGTATATAATTCACCGATTAAGTGAACAGAGGATCCTCACCGATTAGGTCAACAGAGGATTAGTCGGATTCAAGAAAACGTGCTTAAAGTAGTCGAGCTCTCCCGATAATCGACACTGCACTTCTTAGCAGTAAGACGCGTGACCCAGCCACTAGGCAGCGAGGACATATTTCATTCACTATTTCCTGTTACTTGTTCTTATCATCCTTCATGAAAACTTCAGAGCACTGAAAAGTTAATCTTACTGGCTTCATACTCATGAATTTTTGCCATCCAATAAACTTTTCTGATCTTTCTGTATAGTAGCCATTCACAGAGAAAATAGAGCACCATAAAATCAAGACCATTTTTGGGTTGAAGTTGCCACTTTCGTATGAAGACGCTTCCCACAAAAGCTTCACTTTCATAAAATTTAGGATGATTTTTTGGGTGCTTACAGTTCTCGACACTTCCAGTATTGCAAATCTCCATTCTGTTGCATACCTTCTCGGGGTTAATAAATCCGATCTCTTTATGTAGATGAATTATTCATAACATCTTTAAGACTTTGTTTCAGCATTTCACTTAATTTGCAGATGTATTTATTGAAATCTATGCCACTGAAGTTTTTGAAGTTCTCCTCACTTCTGCTACAGAGAATTGATTGTTCGCATGACCTCCGTCTGGCAGTTCTGTTAGAATAAGCATACTTTCTTAAAATAGAACTGTAGTATAAGCATTAAATTTCCACTGAAGTAAACAGTACTATATTACTGCAGAA
>NC_089759.1:15236656-15254156 GCF_040412425.1 Macrobrachium rosenbergii
ATCCAACTCATGAGAAAGTGCATTGCATATTGTTGTCCTAAATATTTGAAAGACTCAGTGTTATCAATCCTTTCTTCATTTAGTGTTATTTGCATTAAAGGAGGCTCTGTAAATCTTGTGGCGTGTTATTAATTAGAATCTCATCTCTAGTGTTTTCTGATTCAGTCAGGTTTTGATCGTTGCTTCGGTCTAAACATCTTCGTTCTGGAATAACTTATTTTTAATGATAAAATCCATTGGGAGAGCGAATAACAGAGGTTCCATAACATTTCCTTGTAGCACTTAACTATTTTCTGCAAATTCAGTTGACAAGACTCTATCAGAATTTACAAGACTATCAGAATTTACTTTCGCATCTGCTTCGTCTATAGATACTTTGAGGTAGTTTGACGTATTCAACAGAAATACCATATTGGCCTGCCTAGTGTGTCAAATGACCCATCGTATGAGGTAGTTTGACGTATTCAACAGAAATACCATATTGGCCTGCCTAGTGTGTCAAATGACCCATCGTAATATAAACACGCAATGAGAAGGGAATTTTTAAATTCCATAAACTGTTGCGTAATATATCATAACACAAGTATGTGTTCTATGCAGCCCCTGCCTTTATGACACCAGCTTGTTCACCTTTAAGCATTGTATTTGTTTTTGTCTTTAGGTTTGTGGGAATTGGCATTGTAGATGTTTTAGACCTGCATTTATATTTTTTTGTCTCTAGCTGGATACGTAGCCACATTTCTCTCCTTCCATTGTATATGCACGAAAGGTTTAATAGGGCTTTTAAAATTCAGTCATACATATTTTTTTTTATTGTTTTCCCTTTATTTATTGTCGTTTCGTCTATAAGAAGAAAAGCCAAAACTGCTGTGTATCTTTCGCGGGGCCCTCTGCTTGCGAGCAGTTTATAGGCTGAAACGGCATTTTAAAATGCGAGTATCAAAGGCATCCCGCAGAAATGCGGCTCTTTTAAAAGATTTCGTCTTTTTGGCAAAAGTCTGAAAAAGATTGTCCCATTTGTTCTGGCAAGCGCTCGTCACAGCAGCACTCGCAATCGTTTCACTGCCATTCAGAAAACCTGCATTTCTTATTTTATTATGTTTTATCGCCCTGCTTGGACTCTCTCTCTCTCTCTCTCTCTCTCTCTCTCTCTCTCTCTCTCTCTCTCTCTCTCTCTCTCTCAAGCTAGTACAAGCTATAAATATCAACATCAGCATAGTATTTCTTATATTTTTGCCGTGATTTATTTTTAATCATAAATATCGGGATCGTTTTTGCCCGTGAATAACATTATTTTTTCCAGTTTTGTCGTGATTTCATATAATTTAAAAACAATGTACATTCCTTGAAATCTCACGATCTTTGCTTTTTATTCTGGTAGTGTTCGAGTTGTATTGTTGATGCTATATAAACAATTTTTACTCATTTATTTTTATTGGTTGTTTAGGTAATTATTTTATTTATTTATATATCTGTTTATTCATTTGTTACATTCTCTCTCTCTCTCTCTCTCTCTCTCTCTCTCTCTCTCTCTCTCTATATATATATATATATATATATATATACTATATATATATATATATATATATATATATATATATATATATATATATATATATATATATATATATATATATATATATATATATCCTTCAAAGGCAGTTTTTGTATATCGAATCGCTCGAATTTCTCTCTCTCTCTCTCTTTCTTATATATATATATATATATATATATATATATATATATATATATATATATATATATATATATATATATATATATATATATATATATTGCTTCAAAGGCAGTTTTTGTATATCGAATCGCTCAATTTCTCTCTCTCTCTCTCTCTCTCTCTCTCTCTCTCTCTCTCTCTCTCTCTCTCTCTCTCTCTCTCTCTCTATATATATATATATATATATATATATATATATATATATATATATATATATATATATATATTTTGCTTCAAAGGCAGTTTTTGTATATCGAATCACTCAGATTTCTCTCTCTCTCTCTCTCTCTCTCTCTCTCTCTCTCTCTCTCTCTCTCTCTCTCTCTCTCTCTCTCTCTCTCTCTCGTCTAACCTACTAGATTTCGACCATTCCTTCGTCTTGTAATGAATGATTCAAATGTGGAATTTTTCCATTTATGACTAAAATGCTGTCAGTTCATTTTACACCTGTTGTTGGGACCTCATGTGCTTGTTGGTGCACCTCATGACCGCAGAGCAACTTTTAAGGTCATATTAAAGTCCGCCGACCCTCACTTGCTTCGTGCCTTCTTTGCACCGTAAAAGTAATGATCAGCGAGTGTCGACTTACCTCGCATCAGTGCGCACAAATAGAGTCTTTACGACACGAATTTTAAACAGGAACACAAATCCTATTAACGCCTCTTGTAAGAGCATTTGGTGTTGTAAAAACACTTCATGCGCATCAGGTGTTTTTTGATGAAAATATGCCTTCAGAAAGACTCTTCGTGGTTTTTAAGTGTTTGTTTGGGAAAATATATCTTTCTGAGAGACGTACGGTTAACCGTGGAGATATTTCAGTAAGAGAAACATGGCGAAGATTTATTAAAAAATGAACTATCCGATCATGGAGATATTTCAGTTAGTGAAACATGACGAAAATTTATGAAAGAATAAACGACCTGATCGCTCAGATAGTGCATTTTTTGTAGGGTTTTCTCTAAAATGAGGCAATAAAAGAACCCTTTCAGTTTTCACAGTGCAATTAGAGATTTATTAAGGAAATTGTTCAGCTGCAGTTTAGTCTGTATATCAACAAAGCCCCGGAATTAGAGAGATAACATTACCGCTTATGACCTGCACGCACGAATAGTCGCTATCGCGTTAATTATCCCAGTTAGGCCGTGTTCATTAAACTAATTTGGCCTAATTATATTATGATAGAACAAGTGAAATATTTCGGGGGGCTTGGCTTGAAAAGAGCAATGCAGGGCAATAGATACTTGATCTGTATGTCTATCTATATATCTGTCTATACACATAAGCACATATATATAAATAATATATATATATATATATATATATATATATATATATATATATATATAAATATATATATATATATATATATATATATATATATATATATATATATATATATATATATATACATATATATATGTGTGTGTGTGTGTGTGTGTGTGTGTGTATAGTGTTCAGGCATGCTTCTTTTCTCTGAGAAGTGTGGCTCATTGTAAAGGTTGTCCCTACGTTTTGAGTAGGTCTTTTTGGATGAGATTTTTAACCCCATTCACTTCTCCACCCTGACTGAAGCCCTCCATTTTCGACTGACTACCAAGTACATAGTTCACTGCTTGGGTCACCTGAAGCAGAATTGGTTCTTCGGCAAATGAATCTCTCTCTCTCTCTCTCTCTCTCTCTCTCTCTCAAAGTCATTCTTTGCTGGATCTGACCATAGAATCTCGTTATTAAGGTGATATTGATATGCACTCGATCAGTTCGTCCATAATTTCCATATTAGTCCATACATTCATATGCATGTGAAAATGGTGTCACGAATGCATACACACACACACACGCACGATTAATTCTCAAACCCAACCATAAATAAAAGGAGCTAATTTTTACAAAGGTACCTAACGACTAGCATTGATCACAAGATTTCTCCCCCTCCTCTTCCTCGTCTGACTCTTTCCACTTCCTCATGACCCCCCCTCCCCTGATTTTCCGACCCCCAAAATCCCACTCCCTAAATGATGCGAGTGTGCGCCAGCATCTGCTAACTGGCCTTAACAAGGGCCGTCAGCGCACGTTGAAGACGACAAAGCATCGTTCATCCAGTTGAAAATTGCGGGACATTTTCTCGAAATTGTTTGTGAAACGGTGCGTCTTGCGCTTAAGTGTTTACGTCTGAGTTTGGGGTCTTTCGAGGGAGTTTTCTTTCGGTATTTTCTGTTTTTTTGTATGTATTAATACTTGTGTGATTCTCGAATACGTGTGACTCTTATTGTAAATAGGCATTCTATTTTTTTATTATTATTATTTTGTAACGTGAAGTACGTTTGAGGTAACCAGTAGTTTTTTGCTGTCAGGTCTTGTATTTTGCAGATGTATGATAAATGTGACACTTTCAATGCTTTGTCATTTTGGTTATTTTTGCGCTGGTTTATTATTATTATTTTTTTTGTATGAAATGCTAACAGTATTTACTTGTTTATCCATAGTTACCGTACAATAAAATGCTGTATATGTCCTTCATCTCTCTCTCTCTCTCTCTCTCTCTCTCTCTCTCTCTCTCTCTCTCTCTCTCTCTCTCTCTCTCTCTCTCTCTCTCTCTTAGCAGTCAAAAGGCAACACTGAAATACACTTGTCCTTTACTCTTTATCCGCCCCTTTTCTCTCGAACCAGCCGTAATGAACAAACATGTAAAAAAAAAGTTTCTTCGGAGCGGTCGAGTTTTGTGTATAGCAGCTACAGCTTATAATCAAGGCCACCGGAATGGATCTATCTTTCAGTGGTTTGGGTATAATGCTGTATGAGCCGCGGCCCGTGAAACTTTGTCCTAGGCCCGGTGATGGTTGCCTATCCGATGTAGTTGCCAGAAGCACGATTATGGCTAACTTTAACCTTAAATAAAATTAAAACTACTGAGGCTAGAGGGCTGCAATTGGTATGTTTGATGATTGGAGGGTGGATGATCAACACAACAATTAGCAGCCCTCTAGCCTCAGTAGTTTTTAAGATCTGAGGGCGGACAGAAGAAGTGCGGACAGAAAAAAGTGCGGACGGACAGACGAAGCCGGAGATCTTTTTAATTTTCACTGAACCGTCTTTAAAAAAAGGATTTAGCAACTTTTTCACTTTTGAAGGACTCTCAAGTGGTGCACCACTGATAATTTTCAAATAAGTAAGATAACTAGTGATTTAAATTTTATTTAATGAATTTTTATCTCTTAACTTTTCATTTTTGTTGAACGATATATACGAATATTTTTATATATTAATTTTTCGTTTTCGTAGAACGAAGTATTTTAAGATTTTGATATTATTGAGGGGAACCTAGATGGAGATAGGAAAGCACACGCTGATAGAAAGTAATATTTACCTTTTGATTGTTCTCATTAGAATATTATTTCTGTAAATCTTGTTCTTTTAATCCACTATTTATCATCTGTTTATGTATACCTCCATCTTTTCCTCGCTTGTCAATAAGTCATGTTATGTTATGGGCCAGAAACACCACTTTAACTCTTCTGACACTAAACATGAAGAGGCTTTCCCACACCGAGTAATATAACTTGGTGGACTGGTTGATCCGTTGAACTTCTCAATTTTGCCAAGTTATGGAAGTCACTCCCTGCTTTGGTGTTTCTTGACTTAGACTCTTCCAACATTTAATTCCTCTATTTTTTTCTTCTTCCCCAGTTTTGTTTCTTTATTTCTTCTGATCTGTGGCCTCTGCATTGTTTAATTTTCTCAGATAACCTAGAATGGATCACGATAAGTCTTCCATGAATATTTCCAGGCATGTTCGCAAGCATACATCCAAGTGAAAGAATGCACATACCTCATTAATGGACGATTTTCGATAAGAAACTGAGTTTCATTCCGGATTAAGCAGTCACTGGAAGATTGGGGCCGTGACTGATGGCTGTATATGTACATACATACATATATACATGCATACTTGACATGAATACATACATATATATATATATATATATATATATATATATATATATATATGTGTGTTTGTATGTGGATATGTATATCTATTTATTCATGTGTAAATATCATATTTGCGCACCTATGCAAACACACACATACATACATACATACATACATACATACATACATACATACATACATATATATATATATATATATATATATATATATATATATATATATATATATATATATATATATATATATATATATATATATATATATATGCTGTCAGAAAAAATGTCAGTATATTTTGATGGTTTTGAAAAGGTGAATATTTCTATCAGAAGTGTACATGTTTATCAAATGTTAATTGGATTCATTAACTAAATATTGCAGCAGTGTATTACGAAGTGCTCATGATTAATAGCTTGCCATTAATAATAAACACATCGAAAAGCCATATTATGCTTTCAGGTAACATAATCGCATTACAATGAAACCTATGTTTGGGTGAACATTTTATACACCTTGAAGTATATAACCGATTTGACTTTTCAAACATTCACAAAAATCATATCACCCTGTTGAATGAAAGTGTTATGTTTTTATATCGTTGAGTTTTATGTTTTTCAATTTGTTTCGGAATTTGTTTCTATTTTTCAACATTCCATTGGAGTGGCCAAAATTGATTTAATTGATGAAAAAAGGGTAGGATGGGGAACTACCCTTGCTGTCCAACGAAACATTCTGAGTTTGGGACGAAAAAGGGGTTATAAGTGGGTCATTTATTGAATTTCGAATTGAATTATTGAAAACGTTAGTCGATTTTTTCATTCATTTATGGAAATTAGATGCCATAGAGACTGGCCAATTTGCATAAATTTGAACTCATCCTTTTTTTCTCTCCCCCCCTTTTTTTTATTTTATTTTGATAGAGGGGGAACGTCCACAGATGACGGTGATCGTAATTCAGGGAATTTTTCCCCTGTCAGTTTTATGAATTGAATCCGATGTAATTTTTACGGTCCCATCCTCTTTAAAGAGATAACGACAGAGATTATTGCCATATTTCGACCGACGGATTTTCGGGATTTAATCATTTTTCCAAGTAGAGAAGAGTGATTCCGTGTGTATGATGCGTAGTTGATAGGTCCCCACACTAATGTGTGTATACGTATATATATATATATATATATATATATATATATATATATATATATATATATATATATATATATATATATATATATTGTGTGTGTGTGTTTTATGTATATATATATATTATATATATAATATATATATATATATATATATATATATATATATATATATATATATATATATATATATATATATATATATATATATATATATAACATACAATTATGTATATATATTTGTGTGTGTGTGCTCGTGTGTATGTGTGTATGTTTGTATGTACGACGACAGAAAGCGGTGGGACAGTATCAGTGATAATTTACAGTCTTACGGAAATTAAAACCTTTGGATTATTTTTGTATAATAGTTTATTAATTTGTCACATCCTCCAATGAAAACTCCTGGCTTCTGATTTAGGTGTTCGGGCAACTAGAACTTAGCTGTTGCAACTCTCTACTATCTTTGTCATAGAACCTTATTGATCTCGAAGCTGATTGCTGGTAAGGTTATCAGTTCTGTAATCCATTTGCCGTCGTTTTCCAGTAGAAAAATCCAATTTAAAAGACAGTGATTGTTATGTCTATTTGTTCAGGGAATTAAATAGCGCCCTGCCCTTGCAATGCAGATTTTATTGTCCAAAAACCATTCGATACTTACAGCGTTCCAGTGTATGGTATTTTCGTTGCATTCGAGTTTTGGATATTCTGACATGCAGTGTAGGTTAGTTATTGTCCATAGGCCGCAGTTAACTTTTGCTCTGTACAAACAGTGGGGTTCTTCTCATGCGGTATAAAGCGTAAAGATTTTACACCATGGTTAAGCTTCCTGGATAAGCCGGGCTATTGGTTTTGCCAAAAGAGTTTTTATTTTTCCCATTTGTTCACTTTTATTTCGACAGAAAAAAGTATAGTATCTGTAGCCTAATCGACATATTTGTCACATGTGAGCTGATTTGAGCTTTCGATGTAGTTTGCAATAGTTCTCTGCCATAAAAGAATTATTATTTTTTGTTTAACTTGGTTTACCAAAAGAGTTTTTATTTTTCCCATTTGTTCACTTTTATTTCGACAGAAAAAAGTATAGTATCTGTAATTGACATATTTGTCACACGTGAGCTGATTTGAGCTTTCGATGTAGTTGCAATAGTTCTCTGCCATAAAAGAATTATTATTTTTTTGTTTAACTTGGTTTTAATTGCTTTTTTTTATTTTAATTGCATTTCCATTGGCGGAAATTATTTGGCTTTCTAGACAGTGTGGGAACCCATAGGAAGTCTTGAGTAATTTTGCCGATTTCTTTGAGTTGCAAGATTTGTATCATAAGTTATTTGAATTGTTTGAATTCATGAAACGTTTTCTCTCTAAAAAGTATTATTGACAGTTTCATTGCTCTGTCACTAGGAAATTTCGATTTCTCTAAGTCGTATGGTATCCAGAAAATAAGAGGATTTATGGATTTCACATTGCCAGGATGGATACTCCTCACAAGGAAATTGATAGAGCTGCAACATGATGCGTTATGTTGAGGACAGTGTAATTGAGTAGCCGGTGGGGTTATTTGAATAACAGTACCCTTGTACGAGTATAAGTAGCGTAAGCATTATAATTCCATGATTTCACTTAGTAAATATGGGAAGCTGGCTGTTTGGATTGTGATCCAGAAAGAAAAACGAAAGATAACAGAAACGTTGAGAGGACAATAAATATTCGCATACAGAGGGAATGCTGCTCTTTAAAAATTCATCTAATGTCATTTACCTCAGTGGCCTTAAGGTCAGGCACCGGTGAACTTTCGCAAATACCCTCAAAGGAGCCATCTCATTTCTAAGGAAATAACCTTGAGACGCCGAGTTTTCCGAAGAGATTTCATATCATCAATAAATAGCTTTACCGGGAAAGGGGGGAGGGGGGGAGGACCTTGGACCGGAGGGTGGGAAGGGGGTTTTGTACGTTTGGTGACTTAAATCATTTACTAAGAAGAATTACTTTTCTTTTAAGGAAAGCAAAGAAATGCTAAAATATAACGTTAATAAGTAAAAAGGTAATTAACTTATTGCACATGTAGTAATTATACATACATGATAGAAAAAGGGCCGGGAAAAAAATGTCGGATGAGAAGTCTGATTAATGTGGTTTGTTCACGTGGAGAAAATGGATAATGTGTGTTTATCAGATGCCCAAGGAAAAAGGGGGGTTAAGGTAAATGGTAGAAAAGGATTTTAGCACTAATGTAAGATGTACTGTAGATAAATTTTGCAATAAGAGGGCAGTCCAAGGTTTTGCAGTGGCTCTCGGTTCGGGGAAGATTTTGTTATTGAATTTTTGTTCATGTCGAAGTAGAACCATGATGAATGGAGCGTTCACAGTCGTTTTACCATGTCTAAAATAGCTCTCATTTACGATGGTAATGTTCACGATTATTATTATTATTATTATTATTATTATTATTATTATTATTATTATTATAAAAACTGATAATGACGATTTTGATTATGATTATGGTAATGAACATAACAATTAAACCTTCATTTTCATAAATATTGGTTAGTGCTTGATTGTTTATCGTGATAGGACTATAATTAGCTTCAATAGATTCCGGGTGTTACTCATAATATCGTAAAGTCATTTGTTGAATGTGTGAATCATCGGCTGAAGTGATAATAGTTCATTGTTTCCACTGTTTAAACAATGCAACAGATGTTTAAAATACATCCACCCACTATATATGTACTGTATATATATATATATATATATATATATATATATATATATATATATATATATATATATATATATATATATATATATATATATGTGTGTGTGTGTGTGTGTGTATGTATGTATGTACATACATATATGTGCATATATATTTATATATAATATACTATATTTGAATATATATATATATATATATATATATATATATATATATAAATATATATATATATATATATATATATATATATATATATATATATATATATATATATACATATATGCACACACTAAGAAATCACAAAAGTAAGCGCGTGATTTTGTTTATTGGCTGAAAGCCACTTTAGAAAGTTCAAAATGAACGACAGAGTGCCAGTATTTTCGTGTATTTTAACACATCTTCTAAGATGTGTTAAAATACACGAAAGTACTTGGCACTCTGTCGTTTCATTTTGAACTTTCCAGGTTGCTTCAGCTAGTATATATATATATATATATATATATATATATATATATATATATATATATATATATATATATATATATATATATATATATATATATATATATATATATATATATATATATATATATATATATGACTATTTATCACATCACCGTGATTCATATACAATCAGAAAGCTACAAACGTCCTTTAATATCCAATTCACTCTACCTCGGAAATAATATATTTTCATATATGTTACCGAAGGGGAATTTTTTTGTTGATAATAAGTCCACTGTCCCGTGGGGTCGAACCAGCGACGGACGAGGAATCAGGACTACAGTGACGCACTAACGAAATCGGCCACAAGAGAGGTATAAGTGAATAACATCTCCCATGTATGTATATATATATATATATATATATATATATATATATATATATATATATATATATATATATATATATATATATATATATATATATACATACATACATATATATACACACATACACACATACCTACATACATACATACATACGTACATATATATACATATATAAATAATATATATATATATATATATATATATATATATATATATATATATATATATATATATATATATATATATATATATATATATATATATATATATATATATATATATATATATATTTATATGTGTGTGTGTGTGTGTGTGTGTGTGTATACAGTATATATACGCACAGAAGAATAATAGAAAAGAGACATTCATAGCGAAGCCTAAAGTAATGTTATCATATCATTACGAAAATTATTATTCGCCACGTAATCCTCCCATTCAGCCTCAGTCATGAAGTTTTAGACTTAATGCACAAACGAGAATGGAATGGGCTCCGCATTGTGCGGATAAATTGAAATATCTCATTAACAAGCCCACCCGTTAAACGAAGCCCTCGCTGAAAAATTTATATATTGTATTTTCTGCGTTATTTCATGTTAAAACAGACAGCGCGGCCAAATTGCACTGGATTTTTAAAATCGACCGACGGAAGCGGGCGTGTTTTTGGCTTGTCGAATGGCTTTACGTCTTTGCATAAAAGTTATGGGTGGATCTGCGTTTGTCTGTTGTGTACAGTTCATTTGACTCTAATGGAAACTGGGCCTGAGGATTTTCTATCTACATTGTAGGCTGAGTTTGTTATGGTAGGGGATGCGAATATAGTGAAAAAGTTTTAGGTCTGATGAAGAGATGCGCGTGAAATTCTATTCTTTACCAATCGGACATCGTGTTTTTTTTTTTATTGAGATTGCGGTTGAAATATTAGGATACGTGATTTCTTTGTGATTCTTGTGCTTCTTTTGGCTGGCATCTTTAGTGTATACACGTACGCACACACATACAACTGCATACACCCACACACACACACACACACACACATACACACACACACACACATATATATATATATATATATATATATATATATATATATATATATATATATACACATACACATACACACACACTTATGTACCATTGTATATTTCATCTATCATAAACGTAACCCTGTTGCTAGAATTACGCCCTCCAATGATGAGGCCATAATTTCAGCATTCAGTGCTCAGAAACTTTGTGAGTTTCAGGGGATCAAAATGAGAAACGAACAATCTTAAGATTATATTTACCATATGCCTCTTCATTTTAATGCCCTCGTCAAAACTTAGATTCACCAGTAAACCAGATCGTTTGACTGCCTTCATCTTGTAAGGGATTTTAATGATAGAATAAATCGCATAATCTTTCATGCGTGGTAGTGCGCATGAGGTATTGACAGCAGTAAATGTTTGTTTACCGAAATTAATGAGTAATTTCTCAGAGAGTGAGTAACCTTGAATTTTATTAGCGTTTGTTTTCGTTTGCCTTTGTATTTCATTAATGAACGGCCTGAAGAATTTTTCTTCGTTATTTCGCAGGCTTATTATTCTGGCTCCATGTCGTGCTCAAAGAGTCTCTGTGAGAAGTATAAAATATAAGATGTGTGCACTTTGCAGTCATTCCATGATATTATTGCTGTTTTTCTCCCCTTCCTGTTAATGTTGGATTTGATTTTAATCGTTATGTGTATACATACATATAAATATATGTATATATATACATAAATAATGTATACATGCATATAATATGTATGTGAGTTCGAAATTTATGTATACTGTATATATATAATATAAATATACATATACATATATATATGTATATATATACATATATATATGTATATATATATTATATATACGGTATATATAAATGGAGAGGGAGAGAGAGCAATATAATAATGTTTTCTGTCCATCTGTCTTCGTCATAATCTTGAGAAATTGGCTAGCGTTGCCATGGAGAAACCAATGTTCGGTACGTAAAGGGGCAATACGTATTCATGAAAGTGTGAAGGGTTGCAAAAGCAAATGACAATAGATTCAAACAGCTAGACTTGAAGTCTCTTTATCTCTCTCTCTCTCTTCATATGTATATATATATGTGTGTGTGTGTGTGTATACGTATATATATATATATATATATATATATATATATATATATATATATATATATATATATATATGTATGTATATATGCATATATGTATGTATGTATGTGTATGCGTTAAGCGTAAGGTTGTAGAAAATTAGTTGTTATTCCTCTGTTTTCAATTTCTTTTTATATGCTGCTTCATTTCGTTTGTACTGTTATCTCATGAATTAGGACAAACGACGAGGAAGGTAGAGAAAACATCCAATTATGCTTAAGATGAATATACCACTACTTGCTTTGAAATACATAACGAATATTGTCTCGGATTTAACGCTAGCTTGGTTAAATATGCGCCGCCTTTCGAAACTGCTTTTGAAATGCCGCTGGCCTAGTAAAAGGCGTATGCCAGTTTAGAAAAGATAGGGGTAGTGTGCAAACCGCTCTGAAATGACCATCAGGACGTGATATCAGTTCGGGAATGGCTAATTTGGTGAGTCTATAGCTCTCAGATGACTAATAAAATCATCCATAATTTGGAATAGCTATCTGTAATAGGAAATGGGTCGCCAAGACAGCGGACAGCGGTTTTGGAATGATTGGAGAATGTTCCACTAGCTGAGAATTGTTCAATAAATGTAGGAGAGGTTTTGGAAGAGGCTAAAAATGAACCAAGTGTTCTGGAATAGCTAAGTAAAGTGTTTGTGGCGTGGAGACTGATAGGTGAACGCTACGTTGGGTTTTGAAATGGCATATTAAGTGTGCGAATAAATTTTTTATGAATTATGGAATTTGTATCTTTTGAAATATCCATAAAAGAATTGTTCGCGGCTGAGCATGCTTTCAAAATCAGAACTTTTTGGGAACTAGTTTTGGTTGATAAATGGGATTTATAAGTTTTAGGACTCGGAACGGCAAACAAAAATGAATTAAAGTTTAAACATGTCCTGATATATAAGTCAATTTTTCTGAAATCAGGAGAATTGCTTGTTTTTATCTGTGAAATTCGGCATTAGCTTTAAAGTTGTTGATAAATGGCAGTTTATTTTTTTTAAAGAAACATTAAATTTGCCAGGTATCTAAATGGTTACACATTCTTTTATTTATATGGATAAAAAATATAGGATATTAATTAACTACTATAATCACAATTTTTATAGTGCTGAACCTATTTTGTTTAAGCCTTTCAGCTGAAATGTAATTAGGCCTGTTGATTTATCTGGTTCAGGCAATTTTCCTTTGATTGAAAAATTAATTCATTTGTAATGTTTTAGGCCTAATAGTGTTAGTTTTTGAATGAACCAATATGCAGATCGTGTATTTTAAACGTGGAATTTAATTTGTAAGAACTTTCATTGTATGCTGATAACCAGATGTTGTTATTAATCTCATAATGAAAAGTAATGATAACAGTAATATCAGACTAAGTCCTATCCTCTCTCTCTCTCTCTCTCTCTCTCTCTCTCTCTCTCTCTCTCTCTCTCTCTCTCTCTCTCTCTCTCTCTCTCTCTCTCTCTCGTTCTGCATGATCCAATTATTTCACCACTTGCATTCCTTTCAATTGCCCACCTTCCATCCCAGCTGACATTTTTCTAATTAAGTATGATACTTACAGTTCAGATGTCACGTTCGTGCAATCTGCGAATATTTTCGCTTCTCAAGACAAAAGTCACGACATTTTCAGACTTTAGAAAATTATAAACCATTTTTGCAAAAATTTATTTCACTCTTGTGGAAAAAGGTTTCCCGTCGTCAATGTTTTTCAGTGCGCATGACACTGAAATTAAAATAGAAGATGTATTAGAACACACAATATTCTGTTCTCTCTTAATATATATATATATATATATATATATATATATATATATATATATATATATATATATATATATATATATATATATATATATATATGACTATTTATCACATCACCGTGATTCATATACAATCAGAAAGCTACAAACGTCCTTTAATATCCAATTCATTCTACCTCGAAATAATATATTTTCATATATGTTACCGAAGGGAATTTTTAAGTTGATAATAAGTCCACCGTCCCGTGGGATCGAACCAGCGACGGACGAGGAATCAGGACTACAGTGACGCACTAACGAAATCGGCCACAAGAGAGGTATAAGTGAATAACATCTCCCGTCAACTCACCCGTCGAACTCAGGTGTTTTGCGTTTGGAGACGATATCCACCCACCTCTGCCATGTTGACCGTGTAGTGCGTTTGTCGCACGTAGCCATATTATGGCTATTCGTTAGTGCGTCACTGTAGTCCTGATTCCTCGTCCGTCGCTGGTTCGATCCCACGGGACGGTGGACTTATTATCAACTTAAAAATTCCCCTTCGGTAACATATATGAAAATATATTATTTCCGAGGTAGAGTGAATTGATATTAAAGGACGTTTGTAGCTTTCTGATTATATATATATATATATATATATATATATATATATATATATATATATATATATATATATATATATATATATATATATGCCCACTCACATACACACACAAAGAGAGAGAGAGAGAGAGAGAGAGAGAGAGAGAGAGAGAGAGAGAGAGAGAGAGAGAGAGAGAGAGAGAGAGAGAGAGAGATTTTAATAGATTTGCGAATGATGCCTCTTGAACTTCCTCCCAGTCTTTTGCCTGGAATCCTATTACACGAAAGAGATGCTATCAAGGATAACAATTAGATCCAGGTATGAACCTCACAAAGGTCAATCATTCTTTTTCAGCCCAGAGGCTCTGGAATGAGATGAGCTTCTAGTGGCATTGGAATAGATTCCTTGAGTGAAAATTCTCTCTCTCTCTCTCTCTCTCTCTCTCTCTCTCTCTCTCTCTCTCTCTCTCTCTCTCTCTGGTGTAGAGGGGACGTAATGAGTTTGGAAGGTCTATTTTTCCTGTTCTCTTGATTTTATATAAAGACCGCTATCATTGATATCACATTTCCAAAATAGTTTCCAGTGCTTCCAGGTATTCAGCTTTGATCTTTTAAGGCTTAGAATTTAATCATTCACACGCTTCGTGCATATTATGGTCCTTCCTTTCCAACACCTCTTTAATGCTCTCTATCCAGCACTACCTAGGTTGTCCTCCCCTTCTCCCCGTTCGTTCCATATGACCAAACCTTCTCAACTCACTGGTCCATGCTTTCAACTATCGTAATTACATATGCCTAGATTGTAGTCTCACTTGTGAATCAACCCTGTCTTTTGTTGGTGGCACAATTTTAATAACTGGACGATGATGAAACCTTCCATTTATATAGTAATTTGATGTTTAGGTCATAGGAACTGTAAAATTCTGAAATTGTATCCTGGGTGTAACTTTATTACAATTCTAAACTTATTCTCATGCGCCATTTCAGGGTAAAGAGCCCGTGGTCAGGCTTGCCCTTTGCAAATACAAAAACTTCTGTCACTTTACCGCAGAATTTATCAATGCTGTGAATTCTAGTAGGAAAAAATTTAATTTCCATTTATCATGACGAATTTCGGTTAATTGCAGCCACTCATATTTGTGCTCATCTCGGCCACGCGCCCCTTCCCCTCCCCCTCCCCCACAACCCTCCCCTACCCCTCCCCTTCCCCCTCCCCCTCTCCCGAATTTTATGCTTGACTTCTCCTGGTAATTCCATCCCATTCCAATATCCATTTGCTCTTTTTTGATGGTACGGTGCTGTGAGGACTTGTAGGGAATTTACGTTCATCTGTTAGAATGAATAACGATGGATTAAAACTAATTAACTAAGGGGGAAACCAATATTGATAAAATGCAGACTGCGAACGTTTCTTTTCATCTCAACTGTTGAAGTACAGTTGAATTAATTTCTTTTATAAAAAAATAATTGCTTTTGCGCTATTGTTTTAGGTTTTTAATTAGCTGCTCTCGTGGAGGTATTGTGTAATTCGGATATCTCTGAAATAACACCTGTTCAAGTTGAACTCGTCCACATTAGAATATAAAATGTGTTCTAATTGGGTCTGACATTTTCATTTGTAGTGGAACGGTAGCTTTCATTCATAAACATGCTCACGTATATATTTGTGTTTAAGTAAGTAGATGTTCTATTATTAAACAGAAAAATTAAGGAGTGTTTTTTAGAAAGTGCAGTCACAAACCTCACGCTGTTTTATATATATTACATGCTTGTGTGTATATATGCGATATATATGTATATATACATATTATGTTATATATAATTATATATACATTTATGTATATACAAAAATACATATATGTATCCAGTATATATATATATATATATATATATATATATATATATATATATATATATATATATATATATATATATATATATATATATATGTGTGTGTGTGTGTGTGTGTGTGTAAGTGTGTATTTGCTTGGATATATGAGAAAGTTCACTTCTATGTGCTTGTGCACGAAGACTAATTACTATGTAGAAAGACGATTTAAAATATTCTAAACAGCCACATAACAGCCACACACACACACACACACACAAACACACACACACACACACAGCCAGCCAGCCAGCCAGCCAACCAGCCAGCGAAGAGCGACCCTTCGTCCCGTGTTAACATGGGATGAGCGGGGCAGCAATTGTAACAATCAGGAAGTCAAACAGTTGCCAGTTTGTTCGTCTCTGTGGGTATCTTTGCTCTGCCTATCTCAGTTCTATTCAGCCGAGTTGTACTCAATTCATTCAGTTCATTGCTGTTACTGGCAAGAGCTTGTTTTTCTCTGCTTTTCTTCTCTTTTCAGTGCGTTTAGGTTCAAAGAAGGTTTCGATCAAATGTTTTTTTCATTCGGTTATTTTGTACATTTTTCTGTTTTTCTTATTTTTTGGATGTCTAAAGTTTAGGTTGAATGGCGGTTTTCATAAATTTTTTTTCATCTGTTTGTTTATTTTCTACTTTCTTCTGGTTTTCTCTCTATCAAATGTCTGATTTTTGCGTTGAATGGTGTGTTTCGATAAGATATTGTTTGATAATTTTTTTTTATTTTCTA
>NC_089759.1:15259156-15264156 GCF_040412425.1 Macrobrachium rosenbergii
AGAGAGAGAGAGAGAGAGAGAGAGAGAGAGAGAGAGAGAGAGAGAGAATTTCCTTTATAAGTGGTAGTTAGCCAGTTGCTAGTTTCATGTTATTCTCCATCCAGGCTGTACCCCACTGGTTATCTACCTACCAGTTACAGAATTCACTAAGTGATAATTATGTATGCGTATATATACATGTACACGTGTATATATGTATTTATACATATAGACATATGTATGTAAATGTGCATATATATTTATTTATTTATTTATTTATATTTTGTGTGTGCGTGTGTGAAGGGAACTAGATAAATAGCATAAGATGTAGAGACAAGTGTGTGGGAGAACCAGAGAGACTAAATGGAATAAGAAATAATTAATATTTGCAGAGGATACCGTGTTTGTTATGACGAATTTGCCGAGACTGGCGTAATACCTCAAGGGTACTGCAATTTAGAGAAGAAGGAAGTTGAAAGAGCATGTTCGTAAATGCAAGATTTGTAAGCTGTCAGAAATGAAGAAAATGAATGATCGAATTATTTGTATTCCGACTAAAAAAAATTGATTGTATGGCTTATATGTTGTAAGTTTTTAGAAGGCTGTGTTTTAGATAGTAGAATGAGAATTGGATGGATTAGACTGCGAGTAAGAAAGCAGGGCATTTGGAGCATTGCAGAAGTAGTTAAGCAAAGAATATGACGTAGAAAGATAGCAAGTCTTGCTCTGTTGAGATGGACCTTGGTGTATTAATTTGGCTTTGGCCGTATAAAGAGACTCAGTGAGAAATTATTGACAAAAAGATTTAGGTTGGTAGGTGCTGAATGTATTGAACAGTAGAGGTGAATGGTTAAGTTAAGAGTACCGTAGTTTAACCAGGCCACTGAGCTGATTAACAGCTCTCCGAGGGCTGGCTCGAAGGATATACTTATTTTACGTGGCTAAGAACCAGTTGGTTGCCTAGCAACGGGACCTACAGCTTATTGTGGAATCCGAACTACATTATACCGAGAAATGAATTTCTATCGCCAGAAATAAATTCCTCTAATTCTTCATTGGCCGGTCGGAGACTCGAACGCGGGCCCAGCAGAGTGCTAGCCGAGAACTATACCGATACTATATTATGTAAGAAGGGATAGATAAACTTCTGGTGAGTCTGCCATGTAAATGCATACGAGGCAATTGCGACACTTTATTTTATATAATTACTTTTGAAGAATGAATGAATAATAATGGTATTCTTTTAGCAATATTATGAAAAACGATGATGATGATGATGATAATACTGATAACGTTGTCAATGGTTAAACTACATAAAAAAAAAATAATATGCTACACAGAAGCAGCGCGCTATCAAGTTAAACGTTCAAGACAAGGACGTGGTCTTTGCGTTGCTTGACAACCAACTTCACGCCTGACATTTTCTCGGGAGTGAAAATCTCTGAGGATTTGTCTTGTTTTAGGAACTTTGTGAAATTATCCAATTTAAAAAGACAAGCGGTAAGAGGATATCGATAAACGTCCCACCCGCTAGATACATGTAGTTGATTGTCGTGGGGAGTGAACGCCTGCAGACTGACGAGCTCATACACACACGTACACACACACACACACACACACACACACACACACATATATATATATATATATATGTATATATACATGTAAATATATATACATTATATATATACGTTGATTGTCGTGGGGAGTGAACGTCTGCAGACTGACGAGCTCATACACACACGTACACACACACACATATATATGTATATATACATGTAAATATATATACATTATATATATACATGTATATATACATGTAAATATATATGCATTATATATATACATGTATATATACATGTAAATATATATACATTATATATATACATGTATATATACATGCACATACATATATATACGGCATATACATATATACGAGTATATACATATGTATATATACATATATATACATATACACATATATACATATGTATGTATATACAAATATATAACACACATATATATATAAATATATATATATATATATATATATATATATATATATATATATATATATATATATATATATATATATATTATTTATATATATTTTTTTATGTTGATATTTGTAACAGGCCAAGAGATATATATCATTTTAGTAAACAATTTATCATCTTCGTTTCTGAATTATTAGTCAACTTTTAAAACTTCATTTTTAGGTGTTTACCTTTCTCTCTCCCTGTTTCCCTCAAATCACGTCTACTTCTTCTTGAATAGTAATTAAATTTATTAACCCTGACCCAAATACAGACACGGGCGAAATCACGCTTCCTCGGAACATTATTAGCTGAGGTACAGGTACTTTTTCATGTACCCTTAAATTTCATTCTCATTTTGAAACGTCAGCTGATGAGAAAGATAAGAGGAAATTAAAACTACGAAAACGGCGTAACGGAAATAAACTGCTTACTAGAAATCAAACCACAAAATAAACTGCTTAACAGAAATTAAACTACAAAATAAACCGCTTAACAGAAATTAGAGCGCAGAATGAATTTCTTAACCGAAATTAAACCACACAATAAATTGCTGAACAAAAAGTAAACCACAAAATAAACTGAGGAACAGAAATAAAAAAAAAAAATTAACTGACCAATAGAAATTTAATCCCAAAACAAGCTGCTTAATCGGAAATAATCCTCAAAATGTACACCTTAACAGAAGTTAAACCACAAAGCAAAATGCTCAACAGGAATTAAAGCCACAAAATAAACATTTGCCTGAACTCCTGCCCACACCATCCGACTTCACATATCTCAGCAGCGCTCCGGGGAGACGATAAGAGACTCATAATAAGCCCTGTAGGGGGTTAATAAATCACCAACCCCTCGAGGTGAATCATTGCTCGTCCATTATGCAAATGAAATTATTGTTCGTCTCGGCACTTCCAGCAGCTGCGGCGCACAGATGCCTCGTCGATTGCAACTCTTGCAAATCAACAAGTTATAAATGACTAGGTGCTCTCCGCCGCTCGTCTGACTCTGTTAATGGAATTCTCATCGAGTGCTGCCTGCAAAAGTCTCTTCTGTAAGGTCTTCTGTGACCGTAGGGTTCCTTTCATATTAGGCGCCAGGGCTTTGTTCTTCTTCTTCTTCTTCTTTACCTGCTCGTCAAAGTATACTTTATATATACGGTTTGGTGTTTGTTTAATGAGATATCAAGAGTTTTGAATATTTTGTTTCTTTTCAGTTTGCAATAGATTTTACATGATGTTTCATTTATATATATATATATATATATATATATATATATATATATATATATACATACATATATATATATATATATATATATATATATATATATATATATATAAATATATATATATATATATATATATATATATATATATATATATATATATATATATATATATATATATATATATATGTATATATAGATTTTACATGATTCACATACACATATATATATATATATATATATATATATATATATATATATATATATATATATATATATATATATATATATATATATATACAGTATATAGATTTTACATGATGTTTCACATACACTATATATATATATATATATATATATATATATATATATATATATATATATATATATATATATATATATATATATATATATGTATATATATATATATACAGTATATATATTCTATATATATAAAATATGTGTGTGTGTATGTATATGTGTATAAATGTCTGTGTCCTTTGATAACTCGAAGAATTAACTTTATCCCACCCCTCCACTTGTGTCGTGCACGGATCAAGTTCCATTTCTCGCTCTCCACCCTTTTACTCTTATCATAGTGTACCTAAGGCTGCCTAATGTCTTTATTCAGGTCACGCATATCGTGTCCCGCAAGAAGTTCAGTTTGGAAAGCTACTCATGCCGACAGATGGTTGACACTTTGACAGCCATAATTTCACGGTATTGTCCCCGGGGCTCCTGACTGGTTGTACTGCAGTAAAAAAAATTATGTGAACATTCCAACCTACTTTGTTTGTCTAATTTGCTCGTATGTTTCTTTTCGCGTGATGTATCATCGGTTAACTCTAGTTTTGGATTAGAATTGGTATTATTCCTAAAGGTTATACACTTCAGTGAAACACTGCTGTTTTATTTTTTAACACTGAACCTTTCCCTTAGAAATATCTCTTCGCATATTTTCATTTCACTTCCAGGTTAAAAGGTTGCATATTTATTGAAATGCTTTAAAGGTTTCTGGAAATTAAAATGGCACTCGAATTTTAGAGGTAAGATTAAATTTTGCGGGAAAAATTCTGGTGACTGCAAGAAAATATTCTGTTGACTGAAAGAAAAAATTCTGTTGACTGAAAGAAAAACTCTGTTGACTGAAAGAAAAATGCTTTTGACTGGCGAAGTATTAGTTTACTGTTATTATTTGCTTACATACTGATCCCTATTTACTCCGGTGTTGAAAAATATATATGTGATATCCCATACATAATCATGCACACGTACGGACATACATACGAGTACATGCATAAATTCGTTTATGAAGAAAGAGAGTTGTATTTGGATTTATTGTTCAGGAATTGGAATCCATCTAGAATTCTCTCTCTCTCTCTCTCTCTCTCTCTCTCTCTCTCTCTCTCTCTCTCTCTCTCTCTCTCTCTCTCATATGCATATTTATGCACATTGCTAAAAGAAATGCAATACTAAAGCCGCTAATCGGGGAGAACTTTCCTTAGTTATACCTCATCGGGAATGCCAGAAATTAAACGTATCTCCTGAGCAGTCCACAAGAGTTTTAATGAGTTTCTTTTTTTATTTGCGACGGCCGTCTTAGATTTTAGTTACTCTCCGCCTCTCGTTTTTGCGTTCTCATTACAACTTTTAATTAACGTTTCGTCATATGCGTTGCTCGAAACGCTTGAAGTAGGGATGCTGATTCTTCATATGTAATGGCCCAGGTTTCTCTGCTTTTTCTCGCCCAGGTTTTTATT
>NC_089759.1:15269156-15284156 GCF_040412425.1 Macrobrachium rosenbergii
TATATATATATATGTATGAACTGAAATAGAAGTATATCCTTCTTCATGGCAGAGGGGCTTACAAAGCTTAGCCTTACCCCACTCCATCGTGCAAGAAGTCGAATCTGACCACTGAAAGTTTTGCATTTTCCTTCAGATTCAAGGCTTTGCAGTGACAAGTGTATGTGAGAGATTACTACTGCTATTAAAAATACACTTTCACGCATACTTGACATGTATATATACATACACATAATTATAAGCGAATCCCACAGGAAAATGGTAGGCAGAAGTTCAGTACCAAGCCCTTTCACGCTTATTAACGCATCGTCAGGGCACGACGAGGCGTTAATAAACGTGAAAGCGCTGGGTACTGAACTTCTGCCTGTCATTTTCCTGTGGGATTCGCTTATACACTGAAGTCACGTGCATCTACTGTGATTTTTAAGCACATATAATTATATATATATATATATATATATATATATATATATATATATATATATATATATATATATATATATATATATATATGTATATATATATATATACACACACACACCTCACACACACACACACAGGCTCGCGTAATTATTTTTGTTGCCAGCGATGGACGTCCTTGCTCAAAACCCAACACATCTCACTTGTTAATTTTGAGTAGCAGCATAGCTATCGCATTCCTTGCACAGTCACACCGATTCCCCATGCGACAGAGGAACGTTCTGTTGCACGTTTTGTGGTGGTCTCAGTCACTACAGTAATCTCTCGCAAGGCAAACGGACTCGCTCCGCTAGGACAGTCGAGTCACATGACTAGAGGGTTCTCTGGTGCTGATGGGGACCTCTCTCATGCATTGTGCGTGGGTGGCCGACGACACGAAAGATTTCAGTTTTTTCTCTCGTGGGTGCGAATTTCTGCGAGACATTGATGAAGGCTGTGTCATGGCTGCCAAGATATGCTCTCGGGAGAATTCTGAGAGAGAGAGAGAGAGAGAGAGAGAGAGAGAGAGAGAGAGAGAGAGAGAGAGAGAGAGAGAGAGAATGTTCTTAAAATGCCTTGTAGCGGGAACAAGCAATGGGACTGTTGGGCGAAAAATCTTATGAAATGTATTTACATCTGTAGAGAGAGAGAGAGAGAGAGAGAGAGAGAGAGAGAGAGAGAGAGAGAGAGAGAGAGATCTTTGTAGTGGAAAAGAAATCGAAACACAAGGAAAGTTATCTTGTCATGTAGTTAATATATTAGTATCCAGCGTTGCCTAAGCTCACTCTAGGAAAGCTGGAAAACCAGCAGATCAGTATTTGTACCTTAAACGGAAAGGAGTTAATATTATTAGATGTAAAGGATTGAAAGACCAAAACGCTCGTTCGCTGACTTTTCTTTCCTTGGAGATTGAAAATAAGTATTTACAGCCATTGTTTTGTGCGTCGACTAGCTTTTAGAATAGACAGACATCTCATTATGTTATTTTGCTGAAAGACGTTGATCGCCTTCTCTTTCACGTCTTTCCTACATTCATGATTTTGTATCGTTAATATTCTTTCACTCACACTCGTAGTCATGCTTTGCGGAAGATGCGTTCGAAATTCTTAAATGCGAGTTGATTTCCTTTTACTTTCCTTTATTTATTTGTGTTTTATTATTTTGTCTAAATTTCTTTTTTTCTTTCGCTGCAGTTTATTTTCATTATATGTTCGTAGTAGTTTCATTGAATTTCATGTCTCCAGATCTTCTTATGTGTATGCACTATATTTCTTTGTTTTTCTGTTTTATTATTTCTCTCATCTTGCAGGTACATTCTTTGTCGTATTCTTCAGAATAACCCTGATAACAGCAAATACAATTTTGATTTTCGAATATATAACTTAACTTCTTTACCGTGGTTATTTATTTGTATACAATTGTTTTTTTTTGTCTCAGTTTATTTATTCATTTATTTACATACTACTTGCTCAGTTTTCTTTTAGCAACACACCGAACAGTGTTCGCGGAATAGTTTTTGTGCCAGAAAATACGTTTTTATTTCTAACGCGAAAATTCGCCTCTATTTACAGTGTTTATCTTTTTATCGTTTTATTTATGTTTTTTAATTTTAAATATTTAATTTTCTCTCGTTTCCATACGCAGTAGTGCTGCGTGGAATAGTTTCGTAAGCAGAAAATATGTTGGGAATTCGAGTATAGAAATGCAGCCTCGGTAATGGAGAACGGAGGGGGAAATGAATCTGAAATTGGTGAAATAGACAGGTAGCCACTGACCAGAGTAGGAAATAGCGTCCTATTATTTTTTCGGAGGCGGAAGAAGGCAAAAAAAGGAAAGAGAGAGAAAAAAGGAATGATTGGCCCCAGAGAAGGAGGAGGCGGGAACGATGCAAGGGAGATGGAAGTTATGGCAGTCGAGGGAATGCAAAGAGAGAGAGAGGAAAAGTTAAAATGGTTTGAAGAAGATAGACGAGTGAAAATGCGCAATGAGGGTGATAGTTAGTAGAAGAGGGATGCCTTCTGGAAGAGAGAGAGAGAGAGAGAGAGAGAGAGAGAGAGAGAGAGAGAGAGAGAGAGAGAGAGAGTTTAGTGTGTGCCATAATTTTGCAGTTGTTTAACTTTATGTATTGTGGTTCTTATACATGTCGTACTAAAGTGAAATGCCTTACCAGATAATTAGAAATTTAGATTTCTGATGCATGTGCTGATAAGTGTGTGTATATATATATATTATATTATATTATATATATATATATATATATATATATATATATTATATATATATATATATATATATATATATATATATATATATATATATATGTATATAAATATATATATATATATATGTATGTGTGTGTGGATATATATATATATATATATATATATATATATATATATATATATATATATATATATATATATATATGTATATATATATATATATATATATATATATATATGTTATATATATATATATATATATATATATATATATATATATATATATATATATATATATATATATATATATATATATATATATTTATATATATTATAAAATGATCTGCCGATAGGAAGAGCAGTCCAATCCCATCAAACACCAGAAATAACCAGCAATGAAAAAGGTAAAGGTTTTAAATATGCATGGTGGAATATTGCTGTTGGAGAGCTTTCAGACTGGAACTGTTTGCAAATTCATAAAGAGTTATTTTTATCTTCATCACTGAGAAGTACCCGAAAATTGTACACCGATCGAACAGTTTTCATGCATTTAGCAACTTGTTTACATAGGAAAGCAGTTTTCATTGATAAACAATACAATTTGTTCTATAAATTACATCCCCACTCTCCTTTCAATATATTTGTTTTTATCTCTCTGATGCGCTGTTTGAAATGATTTTAGTTTATTTCAGACTTTCTTTGATCATTTTGTAAAGTCGTAGCTCCTGATTAGGAGGAATACACTCTAATTGCATCGGAGACCTTACTGAACTTTGTTAAATGAAAGACGCTTGTGAGTTTGTGCATTGCGAATAGATTCGGTTATGCCACGCAGGAGTTGTTTCTTTTAACTAAATAGGAAATCTTTGCAGATTTACCATTTTAGAAGCTGACGTAGTTTATTAAACTTATATCGAATTTTTCATTACTTTATTCTTTTTATTGGGGGTGGGGGTGGGGGTTGGGGTGGGATCAAATCTATTTTTCATGTGTATCTTTTCGGGCAGTGGTGGCAGAGGTACATTGTGACACCAAGGGTTAACCTTTCAGTTTTAAGCAAGTCTTTCGGGATGAGGATGCTGGTCCCATGCCCTTCGTCACCCAGACTGCGACCCAACATGTTCAACTAACGACCACGTACATAACTCACTCTTCATATCAACAGAGACCCAAAGGAATTTCCAGTAAACGGGCATGAATTGTTATACCCTCCCGGGATCGATTTCCGGACTTGCCAAGTTTTAAGAAGAATTAACTAAAAAAGAAATGAAGTGAAAGACCTCTGGTACTGACAGTTTGACATCGAGGGACCGCATATTCTTTTAAGGTCTTTTTTCCCCTTTAAAGCGCCACGCTGAATTGCCCTAGTTTGCCCAATTTTATCATGCTAAGTATGTGTGCTTATATTTTTGTGTCAATTCAATTTTATATATAGTTTGTTTTGCATTTTATTCTCTTCTCTGCTATTGCATTGATGGGTTCTTCTTTTATTATTATGAGGAAGGTTTCTGTGCAGATTAATTGCGGCTGGGACATTTTTCTTTGAATAATTATAAAGATTTTATATGGTGATGTCAATTTTTATAGCATTTTCTGAAAATTCTTCTCTTAAACGTGTCTCTTTCTGAAAGAGCTCTCAGAATTTAATGTTCGTTCATGTTTTTATTACGAAAGTCTTATTAGGTTCTTTACACAAGGGAGAACATTTTCTTGAGGTAAAATGCTTTCATTTTAAGCTTGACCTCAGGCTACAACCACATAATGGGAAAGTTGCCAAGTGTTTCAGCCAAGAACAATGCAAACGTTTGGTGTGACTATTTGGGTAATTGTGACAAAGGCACTTGGCATTTTTGTAATGATTTATTAAGATTCGTGTATAGCTTGGACGTTTTGTATTGTCAGAATATTTAATATTAGGCAGTTTGTATCTTTTGTTTTGAGGGTTTTATGTAACATGTTTAATTGGTAAGGTTTTCTCATTAGGAAGCTTTCTTTAGAAAGACCTCACGGAAATAAGAACATAACATCAGATGATTATACGAACAGAATTGAAATGGTAATCAGCACCATTGGTGTTATACATATATACCGTTTATTACTTCCTATATACAAGTAGTAATTTGTGCCTAAAGGGCGAGAAAATATCTCTTGATAAACAAAAAGAGTGAAGAGATTGCTATATTACAGAGGGAACTATTGTTTTAGTACACAACATTTGTATTGTTATGCACTGATTTTTTCGTTTATCGTATAATTTCAGTCCTCACAACGAACTTCTCATATGAGGTTGATGTTAAATTAAGCGTTTGTCTTTAAGAACATACCATTGCCCTTGTTACAGATAACATCCAGTTACAGTGATTGCATAGGTTTAAAATAAGCCATGCTCTTTTTCAAAGGTTTAGGCTATGTTTGCTGATTTTGAGTGTCACAAAATTCGTACAAATGAAGATATTTTCTTCCATAATTAGTTACGATAGGTTCAGATTGTAAGGGGACACTCTAGATAATTAAGTGGTACTTTGGAATTTTTCTCCTGCTCCTGTTTTTCCCGGCTCATAACCTGTCTTCCATTTACAAGCAAGTTTATTGACTATATCTTGGTTATGCCATGCCCCGCTAGCTCTTTTTTTTAAATTTTTCTTTTTGGTCAACACTAATTTACACAGTCCACTTGAAAATAAAATTCTTAATAAAAAATAAGCAAAAAAAATATACGAGAATTTGCATCAAAAGAACATTTTTTTTCATAGTGAAGTTCAAAGGATATGAATAATTCATTGTAAGTCATCGGCGTTGCAACAACCAGCCTCGCTTTAGACGATTCAAATGATGGTTTTTTATATAATTTACTCAGGATTTTTGAAGAAAAGGGTGACGTGCCAAAGTTGTTGTTTCCAGTTTTCTTTTTAGCGATGATTATGATCTTTTCTGATTAAATTATGCGTTTGCCCCTGTTGTTCGTGACAACATTGTTAACTTGAAACTTGTTATCTTTCAGTCAATGCTCATCCTACTATTACAAGTAAAGTAATCTACCCAACCGACACTTGGGTAAGATTTCTAGTAAAATTAAGAGAACCATAATGTGTCTCTTGTCAGTCCTAAGTTTTCTGACAAGGTCTTATGGTAATAAGTGGTTTTACTCAGACCTCTTTCTTCCTCTTGAACTCTCATGATTTTCCTCACAACTCTTATTTTTCTCTTTCACTATTTCATAATGTATAGCTCCGTGTCTTTCAGATATAGTAACAGGGCTTCCGTGCTAATTTTCTGACAGTTTTGTAGCCTCCCATATAAATCTCTTTTACTTTAGCCTCACATTCTTTGAAATTTAAATGGACGTCTGTGGAACGGAGAAGCTCGGCAGCTATCTCCACGCATTATTAGCTATGTGTCTTGGAGAAACCCTATAGCAAGCTTGCACGGAATGCTGTTACAAAAGCCTCTGTTCACTTCAGTAAACTGTATCCTTTTCAACCCACTTCCACAGCTTTCCCTAGAAAGGCTTGGTGGTACTTATTTCCCATTTAGGTCTGCTGGGAAATGTGTTTTGAGCCATTTCTTCCTTGCTGTGGTGATTTCTGAGTATTTTCAGTTCCTTTCTCTTCACATGTAAGGCCACAGAATATTGTTCTCATTTCTGTGGTTTTCCTATTTTTGACACCAGGCATCCCATCTGACGAGAAGGCATTTAAGAGCAGTATTTTTCGTTATGGGTCAGTGTAAAATCCATCTTTACTTTTTTTGGCTGTTACATAGTGTGCCTAAATTATATATTTGCTTCTATCATCTTTCTTGCTTCTGCTGGCAAAGAAGTAGAAATGTTATTGTCTTTTTAATGATTAGTATACATAAAACATGGATTTTCCTTGGAGTTTCATTTGACATGAAAATTCGTTAGTAGAAAGCAAGGTAACTAAAATATTCAGTATGCAGCTTGACGATATCACGTATGCGCTTTTTACCTTCAATAGAAGCGCCGTCCCCTCTCCGTCTTGGAATAATAAAAAGTTTTCGGTAAAGCGAGAAAGGGCAGTCTAAGATAGGGAGACCCAGGTGTATTGGAAATTGAATTACGAGGAGAGAGAGAGAGAGAGAGAGAGAGAGAGAGAGAGAGAGAGAGAGAGAGAGAGAGAGAGAGAGAGAGAGAGTGTCTAGTTAGATGGGGGGGGGGCACAGTAATGGCATCCTCCTCTTGTTGGCTGCCTTGTTGATTATTTGGACAAGAAAGGCCCGATCTAGGCTCGATACCAAACATGGCTGGAACACAACAGGACTTCTGGAGTCTGCGACTTAACATGGCGGAAATTCGACTTCGCTTGGCAAGGAGACTCAACGATGCTCAACCAGTTGGTGGAGGAGGAAGGGAAGGGGCGCGAGGAGGAGGAGGAGGAGGAGGAGGAGGAGATGTCTTCAAGGCTTCCTCAGGGGCAGTCTGAGACTCCGCCTGATAAGCTTCAGTGCACTGGGGCGTGTAATGCCAACGTCTCGGATTGTTCTGTCGAGAAATGTTTTTGGAAGGTTCATGTTTCGGGTCTGGAATTTTGATTCTGTCGCTCGTCCCTCGTGATAAAGAGGGAATTCACAAATAGTCTATTTTTCTTTCTCTCTCTGTCTCTGTTCCTCTCTCTCTGTCCCTCCCGCGTCTTATTTCAGGCTTATCAGGGGGTCAGCTGTCATGCTCGGCTTTCATACGGGGTACAACTGATGATTCAATTTCATTCCATTTCCCAATCCCCTGTTGGCGTGATCCGTGTCAGATGCGTTTCCAGTATAGATTGGACATTCGTTGCCTTAGACCTGGAAATTCCTAAGGTTATATTTTATTCATGATGCTATCTCTCTCTTCCTCTCTCTATTCAGCCAGCAGGAAAAGCTAGCAAGAATATGAAAAAAACACTCTGTTGTAATTCACTTTGAATAGAATATGAAATTATAGTTAAGTTTCTCTCACTCTCTCTCTCTCTCTCTCGTTTAAACACTGATGTAAGCAGAAGAAAAGTGCATTTTATAGGCTTTCAAAATATGTTTTTAAATAACTGTCAGATCTCTCTCTCTCTCTCTCTCTCTCTCTCTCTCTCTCTCTCTCTCTCTCTCTCTCTCTCTCTCTCCGATGAAAGAATTGAAAGGTAGCAAGAATACTTTTATTAGCGACCATTCTGTTTTTATGGAAATTAGGTGGTACTTTATATTATTTTAAAAATAATAATACTGTACGTATAACAATACAATCATCTCTCTCTCTCTCTCTCTCTCTCTCTCTCTCTCTCTCTCTCTTTCTAGGTGAATACTAGTGAGAGAATGGAAAGATGATAGGAAAATATTTATTGAATATTAGGTTTTGTCCTATATTATTTATTTTAAAAAATAATAAAATAATCAAACCTTTTCTCTCTCTCTCTCTCTCTCTCTCTCTCTCTCTCTCTCTCTCTCTCTCTCTCTCTCTCTCTCTCTCTCTCACACACAATTTCGGGAAGGAATGAGAGAGAAAGCTTGTAAACTCAATTTCCGATGGAAATCATTCCGATGGCATTTGCGTTTGACAAGTGTCCAAATATTTTTGGTTGGTAACGGCAACACGATTTCCACGCTCCCAGAGTAGAATCGGGACGGAGAGAATACTATTTGCCTAGAGGCAACGATACCTCCTAGACGCCCTTGTGATATATACATTTACATATTTATGTGCATGTATATCAGCTGTATGTACACGAGTCGCTGAAGTAAAAACTTTTCTCTCAGTTCATGAATGGGATTTGTTTCATTTCGGATTTTCTGCTTGTTACATATGTGGATGCTCACTTACTGTTATGTATGATTATGTGTGTGTATATATATACATACATGCACACATATATACATATACAGTGTGTGTATGAATGTAATTATTGATTTGTGTAGGTGTATTCATGATGTACTAGGAACATATCAGTGAAATGTTCACAAACGAGATAAATGTTTGGTATTTTATTTTTTACAAAATGTAAAAAAAGGGAAAAATTATGTTTTGGTGTTAATGATTTTTATAATGATAAAAATGCACTTTTTGTATAAATTTATGTTACATAATGTATTGTATATTTTGTCAATAAACTAATTAACTAACTAACTATGTATGTATATATGTATATGTGTATGTATCCATATTAACATTAATTAATCCATCTGGCTGGTGTCTATTTACTCTCATGGCCATTTTCTTGCTTATATTTACTCTAAACTTATTTCATGCCGATACTTTAAAACTTTTTTACCAGTTTCTGCAGTGTCTCATCACTGTTCCAGGGTAGGCTATTTGCCATTTGGTAAACTCGTGTGTGTGTGTGTAATTGTAATAGCCACAATGCCCTCTTAACTTCTCGAATTCTTCGCGCTATTTTGGATACGCTTGTCACTACAAAGCCTTAAGATCCAAGTGCAAGAAATATGAAGAAATTATAATGTACGGTAGCCGGAAACGAACCCTGGTCCCCCGATCAGAAAGGGTCGACGCATCATAATTTTTTCATATTTCTTGCACTTGAATCTTAAGGTTTTGTAGTTACAAGCATATCCAAATAAGCGCGAGGAATTCGAGAAGTTAAGAGGGCATTGTGGCTATTACAATTACATATGTATCTGGTAAAACCAGTAGATTCTACACACAGAGACACACACATATATTTTATATATATATATATATATATATATATATATATATATATATATATATATATATATATATATATATATTAAGGTGTCAGTGGTATTTATAATTTTTCCATAGGTATAAAAGTGGAATCTGCTGTAAAGCTATATTACAAATTGTTTAGTGTGCAACACTGCCACTCTTATATGGCTGCGAATAATTTTGAAAGTGAGACGAATGAAGTTAGACTGATGAATTGAGTTATGTTTACGGTTTTTATTTGCTTAGTGTTAATAAGAAGAATAAGTTTTATCATTGCGGGACTTGAAGCAACGGTTCATTCTACCAGCCGTTCAATGAAACGGTAGATATAAATCTTATGATTTAAGGTCGTAAAAGTTTTTAACCTTTCTTTCTGCTATCTTAAAAGAAAATGGGAAGATCAAATTAGCAGGAAAAATATAAAAATGACTAAATAGTTTTATAAAGATGGTTCTCAGAAGGAGAGAAGAGCCGTATGGCAGGTTTTAAAAATTTAAAATAGCTTATAAACTGGATTTAAAGGACATCTGAAAGTTTCCAGCAACTTTTGCAGCGCCAAAATACTGTTAATGCATTTTTAAAGCAATGAGATTCCAAAGGGTGTTGAAATTCAGATTTTCCTTTTTTAACTTCACAGCTTTTAAAAAGGCAAAGGGACAATTTGAGCGTGAGTTGGCGCAGGCGAACTGAGTTCCTTGTATCCGATAAAAGGGCCAACAAAAAGTATTTTTTCTTTATTTTCATTTTTCTTAGTGAGACGAAATACACTAACAATTATTCAGCAGCTGTTAAGACAGATGAACCTCTCCGTTGTTAATAAAGATTAAGAGCTGTAGTCATTTGTTGTTCTTGGATGGGATTAGTCATTTTGAATGACTGTGGAAGAGCAGGAACAATTTCTAAATAATGAAATGTTTCACACTAACTTCAAGGTCAAAAAGTTTTCAGCTAAGTAACTGAATATGTAAGTAGGTTTTTGGGATGTACGAACGATAAATGCTTGTAACATTAATAATAGCATAGGTTTCAGAAGGTGCTTTGAAAAAAGGGAAGTACAACATTCGGCAGGCTGATTCTTCACAGGAGGGGTGGGTAGAGCTCTCGGCCAGCGCGCTGTTGGCCCAGCGTTCGACTCTCCGACCGGCCAATGAAGAATTAGAGGAATGTATTTCTGGTGACAGAAATTCATCTCTCGTCCTAATGTGGTTCAGATTCCACAATAAGTTGTAGGTCCCGTTGCTAGGTAACCAGTTAGTTATTAGCCACGTAAAATAAATCTAATCCTTCGGGCCAGCCCTAGGAGAGCTGTTAATCAGCTCAGTGGTCTGGTTAAACTAAGGTATACTTTTTTTGAAAAGAGGATACGTTTTTATAGCTTTTTTGTATCATATACCTGAGGGAATTTTATATAGATGATGTAAGAGAAGAGCCAGTCTTCGAAAGATGTTCGAGTGCTAAGAAATTGAGGGGACCGTGAGTAGCTGAAATGTAATGGAACTGTACTATCTTAAATAAGTAAAAGTCAAAGCAGGTTAAGGATTTACAGTAGCTGATGAACAGTAAGGAATCGTGAAAGTTTCAGTTAAACGGTGCTGGTGAATTTGTTTGTGTGTAGGGAGCGCATAAAACAATATCCTCTCTCTCTCTCTCTCTCTGTATATATACTATATATATATATATATATATATATATATATATATATATATATATATATATATATATATTGTTTGTGTGAAAACTATTCTTAATTTAGCTTATTACGCCCTAAAATAATTACAGCTTAAACAACCCCCAATTGCCTTTAATCCTGATATTTTTTCAACTTTGGGGTGACAAATTCTCCTCGTGAGAATTTCTTGTTTATCCACTTACCGGATGCTCGACTCCTCTGATGCTTTCATGACCTCGGCCGCTCGAGAGTCATTATCATCAGTTGACAGCTCTTACGAGTAGCATTTCTTTTTTCCTGAGCGACTTCAGCGTCAAGTATAACGCCATTGCTTGAGATCTCTCTTCATCGTCAAAAAAAAAAAAAAAAGAGAGAGAAAAAAATAAAAAAAGAGCTTAAAGGCTGTGTTCTCGTTCATGATGATAAGACTCGTGAACTGATGAATGTGGGGTGGTAAGAGCGAGTTGGATTATAATTCCAAGAATAAGTTGCATTGAATGTTTAATAAAAGCCATCTTTCCTTTATATTAAAACGAACGGTGCATTTGAAGGCGTGATCTTTTTCCTCAAGATGTGACTCATTGAGAGAGAGAGAGAGAGAGAATGAATCATAATTCCAAGAATTAGGTGCAACAAGACTAAAGATAGTCATCGTTCACTGTTATTAAAAAGGCGCTGACAGATGGCGCTCAGGAGCAGTGTTGTTACTTGCGTTGTCTGGCATTCTTCGCTCGTGAAGTCACGCCATTTGTGTTAATCACTGGATTATTGCTTAATTGCACTGCTGGAACAGATGCCTGCTGCTTGATTGTAGACGAAGGAACTCTGTAAGAGAGAGAGGAGGCGCGGGCAGGTGTGAAACAGACAATAAATCAATTTGCCTTTTTTAAAAGGATTAGTAACAATCAGGAAAGTCATCATTAAACTGTACCTATTGTTGTGTACTTTTCTTTCCGTGATGGAGAACCTTAGTATCGCATTCCCTGACTTGTGACTTTGATTTCGGGTTTTAAAATAAAATTTATTTTGCTCTTCGTTTGAGAAATGTTTTTTTTCCTTGTAGCACGGAAAAACAACAGGTTTCCTGTTTTTTTTTTTCATGCATGCCTGTGAAATAGCAGTCATGCCCTGTTGTGTTTTCGCGTTGAGAGTCATTGTGTTGGCTGTGATATCGATCATGAGAGAATGTTTGCCGGTTTTTTTAGATGTTTATGATTGGCTCTTGATGAATTTTTTTTTTGACAGCTTGGTAATTAACGAATTGGGGTCAGGTCTGAATGCTGCTGAAGAACGTTAGTGTTGAAAGCTTGCAAAATGAAAAGTGGCTAAGACAGACGAAAAAAAAAAAAAAAAACATAAAATTTACCGATATTTGTAAATTGTGTATGCAGTGACTACGTCGTATTTTTTTCTCCTTGAAAAAGGGGCTTCTTTTTCTAAGGTTTACACACACACATATATATATGTATATATATATATATATATATATATATATATATATATATATATATATATATATATATATATCTTTTTAACGGTCAATGTCAGTTTCATAATTTAAATGCTAGGGCATGGGTCAACCACTCGTTCAGTAAAACATCCACAGCATTTGCTACTTCTTACGTCCGTATAGAAGGTTCATCAGCTGTGCTTTTAATCCTCCTTCACACAAAGCGCCATTCTCCTTATCTCGTCATTTGTCGAACCATCATTTTCACCCACGTAAACTTTTTTTACCACTTCTGTGAATCTCCACGTGTCTCACCCTGTCAGTTCTATTTATGCCTCATATACTACGCAAACTTATTTTCTTTCATTCGCATTCAAGAGCTAGACTTCATTTCCATAAAGAGAATTGTATGGTTGCGTGCGTCTGCGCAGCTCTTATTAAATGACAATAACATTTCTGTTTTATGTACGTTGCAATTGATGTTCTCTCTCCCTATATATTATACTTATTGCTAAACTCGATATCAGGAGACTGTATAACGCAAGAATGATGAAAGGTAAACGATTTTTTTGCAAGAAAATTCCGCATATCTAGTCTCGCGTAATTATTTTACCTTGGAAGTGATTCAGAAAAAAATGTTACTAGTTCTTATTAGCTAAGAAGATTAATAGATGATCCAGAGTGAACGGAGATACGTTTTAGACTTTTTTTTTTTTCTCATGACACAGCAGTATGATCGTGTTTGTCATAGCTAAGAGAGACGGCATAGAAGAGCATTCTGTTCGTTATGGTCGCGCTCTGACGGGCGTTGTCAAATGGCCTTTGCTCGATGTTGGTATTGTTTACTTCTTTTCCAGTTCCATTGCTATCACATTGTTTTTTCCTGACACCGCTGGTGGTCTTGCATTGTTTTTATACTGTTGCTTTCACTGTTGTTGGGCAGGGTAGTTTTTGCATGTTGTGAATGTTGCATATGGGGAAGGGGCTGTAGTAGAAAGCTTGCTTCAGTCTGACATTGCAAGGCAGGAAATTCTTGATTCATCTTGAATAATTTAACACTTGTGGAGATCTGTTCTATTTCTGATATTCTATAATACATTTCAATAAAATTCTGGAAACTGCCACATCGATTTACGTGTACCTGGAAGCCTCTTTACTTGTCTTTTCTTCTAGCGGATGAAATTTTAGGTTACGGAAGATTCTAAAGTAACCACGTCATCGCTGATAACTGGGGGTGACTCTCTTAAACCAGCTATCTTTGATTTTAACCTTCATGTTCAGGTGTGATGCCATTTGCCTCGGTATGATATATCACTTCTTTGTCTTGTTTGTTCTTAACGTTAGATTGAGTTTGATCAATGTAACCTCCTTTTATCGAAAGAAATCTCTTGTCTCCTGGTATTGATAATCGTTGGTAATAAGCAGCTACCAGTTCCTTAGCTGATCGACCTTCAGGTACTGCATTTGGTAGCTTGTGTGTTAATTTTGCCAGACATAATATATAACCCTAGGATTAGAAGCATTTTGAAAGCTTTTATAGGTATCCACGAACTGACCATGCACCGGTAGGCAACAGTGAAGCAGAGATGTAGTCCCTTTTTTAACGATAGTGTAAACAGTAGTATGCACGTACTGCTATATCATCACAGTAACGACACTGCCTACTACGAGAGAATAATAAAGGCAACAGTCTACACACACTCACACACACACACATATACATATATATGTCTATAAATATAGCCTATACATACATACATATAGGCTATATATATATATATATATATATATATATATATATATATATATATATATATGTATTAGTTCCACTAAGAACTAAAAATAAAAGTATAAAATCATTGCATATATATATATATATATATATATATATATATATATATATATATATATATATATATATTTATATATATATATGTATTAGTTCCACTAAGAACTAAAAGAAAAGTATAAAATCATTGCCTTGACTTCTAGAGATTTTAAGATGTACGAGCTATATTGGGGAAGGATGAAATTTACCAGATGTTATATGGAAGGAAATCTGCGGAAGATCGCTGCAGCAACTTCCGTGTACAATACCCGGGGAAGTAATTTTAGAAATTAGTCGAAATACGATCTTTGTAGGAGGCAGGTGTATTATTATCAAGTTCTGATGGAAGAGCTCGATTGAAAGTTTTGGATTAAACCCTTTCATGACTATTACAAAAAGATTATCCCAGCAAATGTGAGAACAGTACTTCATACCAGCACATATGTTGTGTACACTGGCGTCAGTTAAATACGCATATATATGAATACACACACAGTTGTATGTGCACAGGTGTAGTTAACCATACTGTGTATTGAAAAGTTTGTTTAGTTATTGCCTTAAAAAGATATGTACTGTATTCTAATTCAGATATCTTTCTGAGTCAACATTTTTCATTTTATTTTTTGTACACACACCGATACTAAAGTTACATTGCTAAAATCAAGCTGGTATGCTTGCTGCTCGATGTTTCGGTACCAG
>NC_089759.1:15289156-15329156 GCF_040412425.1 Macrobrachium rosenbergii
TATATATATTATCAGTGTGTGTGTGTATTATATATGTAAGGTGCTTCACTTCTTGGGACTTCACTTTCAATCGCTGCAGCAACGAAAGTCGGTTTTGGAATCGATTTTCCGCTGCTGAGTGACCTGCGCAATCATGTGAATGCACTCACGCAAACGTTGCATGCATGCATTTAGAAGTTGTAGAAAGCTGAAATTGTCAATATCCTACGACGAATTGGCTGTATTATGAATTATTGTGCTTACGCACTCTCTCCCTGCGTGATAGTTTGGAGCTGTTGTATAAGTGAGGTTTTTTTTTTATCTTTTATTATGTAGAGCTAGGTGGATGGCCACTCTAATGCCCTTGTCGAGTTTTGGCTCTTTGGAAAACCAGGGGCATTTTTTGGGGATGAAAAAGTCTAGCAGTCATTAACCTCAAAGAAAGGATGACAGGTTACAAGAATCAGAGGAACAGACAGCAGGAGATACATTCCGAAGCTTGGCAGCAGAGGGAAACGAGCAGTCACCAACCAGTGCTACCGTTCAGTTACCATTCAATTTTTGACGTAGTGAAAACAAGACAAATAATGGCTGGAAACAATCCCTCGCCAAGTCTTTGCACAAGAGCAACAAAAGGTTGCAGGAACTTTCCTAAGCACTTTTGCTGTGTATCTATTTACCTGGTGCATGCAAGCAAACTGATGCACGATTGTAAACAAGCTCCCCAGCGCTCTTGCACTCTCGTTTGCAAAGTCTTAACGATGTTTATTGATAAACTTCGACGGCAACTGGAAGGCTTCTCGTCAGGAAGAAGAATGAGAAGAAGCAAATCCAGCCTTGATTGCTTGTCAGCCGTAAATAATTTACAACGGAGCGACAATTGCCGGTGGTTGGGGCAAATAAAGCTTACGCTTAAGGCATTTGGAAAGGGCGAGTCCACCCTACTGCCTTCTCCGTCGGAAACAGTCTGTCGGGGTTTCAGAGGCATATCAATCAATTTCGTGAGATTGGCTTTTGTTATATTGCACATGTCATCACAATAGATTATGAGACGGTCCGGATCGGATGAACTAACTGATTATCTCGTAAATAGAAATTCAACGTCAGTCAACGTCAATTAGAAGAAATCAGCCAACGGTTGTTGTTGTCGAGCAGAGGACGGGTTTAAAACGAATATATTTTGGGAGTCAGTACCTCGAGTCGTTCCTTTTCATTAGTATAATGAACACAGAATTGAAGGAATTCTCTGAAATGATTCGAGAATATTTCCAGGGACATTTTCTTCGTAATTTGGTGAAGAAAAAAAAAATCATCGCTGTTGAAAACGTGGGAGCTACAATTGAACGTACAGAATTGCATTGTTAAGTCGTATCAGGAAGTACGTAGCAGTGAGTGTTCTTTGCTTTCTAATACAATTATACCTTATTCCAGTAGTCGTACTTGGATATTGCATCAGGTAAATAAAATTTTTCTCAAGAACATATTTTATTGTTATCAGTTCTTGATTTCATAATTAACTTTAGTAAGGGAACAGCTCTTTTTCTTCCTCTTTAGCGTGTTCTCAGCACTAACACAAATTTCCCCACTGTATATTATAAGCCCCCTTTTGCAGAATGTCGCTGTGACACAGAGAAGAGAAATGGAAATTGAATTTGGATTGCGGCATTGCTCGCAATGACGTCCAGCGCAAACAGAAGTGTATGGGAACGGTGAAAGTGAAATGATTTTAGTGTGGCGTTCAGGTTTTCCTTGTCCAGTGTTTTTAGCCTGTAAAACTCTTTAAATATTATTGTTCTGAATTACAAATTTTTCATCTACATCGCTTTTCCATTGTTTTAAGTAATATTTTAATTTTAGAAAAGTATAAAACATGGAGTCGGTAGAGGCTCGAATAAGGACATTAAATCGACATAAATGTTAAGAAATATATTTATTTTTCTGTTAATACCGCATATCGGTCCCTAAGCAATAAAGCCAAGGGGTCTATAGCTTTTAGCCTCTTTTGTCTGTCTGTCTGTCTGTCAGTGTGTATCTGCCAAGTTTAGATTCTCATGGGAACTCCTACATGTTTGAGACAAAAATAGACCATAGATGTACGTGAAGGTAGATTATTTTCCTCTCTCTCTCTCTCTCTCTCTCTCTCTCTCTCTCTCTCTCTCTCTCTCTCTCTCTCTCTGTCAGCATTTTGTCATCATAAAGCTTCATACATAGTTTTAAATATTTCAGTTCCTTTAGGTACCATCCTACATAGATATGCATTTTGAAATGTTCTTTATATCCTATGTTTACAAATGTAAGGGTCATACATAAATGAGTCAACCCCTTTAGAAGAAAAGTACTCACAGAAATAATTGCTTTTACATAGGAGACAGACATACATACAGACAGACAGACTGAGAGGTTGCGTGATTGGAAATTAATTAAGCTTCTTGAATCCTTCGTGTGGTAGCTAGGTCATGCGAGGTAACGGCCACTTGCTGTTGGGCAGTTAAATCTTTGAACCCGTAGTTATCTTTTAAAAGCAATGAAAACAAAAAGTGGATCCACGATGAATTGAGTTTTCTTGCTAATATTGATTCAGATCCCATAAATTGCTCTCTCTCTCTCTCTCTCTCTCTCTCTCTCTCTCTCTCTCTCTCTCTCCACAACTTTGGGAGGTTTATATATTTAGTGATAAAACACATCCATAGTGATAATGGCTTCTGGTATGTTCGAGCTAATGTGAATATTGCATAGTTAATGCTAGTGTACTAATCAGCCGGTATTATATGCTTATATCTGTTCATGTTCACTGGAAGTTATTAAAATTCATAGAAAAAGATGCACGGTACTCACTCCAATTTAATTTTAAATTAGAGCAAAGCACAACGAATTGTATCATTATTCATTTATGTTTTCCGTACTTAATTTGTAACATCTGTTGCAAGACATTAGCCATGCAAAATAAATGAAAAAATATTCTACCAGCCGAATTCTCTGCCCTGAATGATGTTATTGAATATTGCTGGAATCTCGTAAAAAAGTTGGGAAATTTTGACCAACAATACTTTTTCCGATGAATGTAGCCATAGAAAACACTGGAAAAATAGCTAGAGTAAAACAAAATATTTCCATTTTTCTCCTTAGTTAATATGTGTAATGGGTTTATGGAATATTAAAACAAAATTTCTGTTTGCATCCATAGTTAAAAAAGATTTGACTGCAGGGTTATGTTGTCCGTTCCGTGGAAAAGATAAATTTTGCCTTGTTAATTTGATAGGAATGAAACTTTTCCTGCTATTGGCTCACAGAGTTTAATATATAATGTGTCATATCCACACCATATCTTTTCCCAATCATATTGCTTTTCATTTAAGTTTATAGTTTACTTTTGTCCAGTATATTTATTTGGTTGCAATTCTTATGTTTTTTTATACTTTTCACAAGAGTGATTATATTCTGCGGAAGCTTCCGTTGCAGTTTGGCAATAATAATAATAATAATAATAATAATAATAATAATAATAATAATAATAATAATAATAATAATAATAATATCGAAGATTTGGAAAGTGCCACTCCTAGCTTACGAGTTAAGTAAGGCTTGAAAACACAACTTGAACGTGACTTGTTACCGTTAGGGAACTGGATCTCATTCTCAGACTCAATCGTCGAAAATATAATATGTATTTAATGATGCAGAGAGCGGTGTGAAAAACCTTCCTAGCCCAGGCCCGAAGGAAGCCAGAAAGAAAATGTTGATATAGGAAAGAAAAATTAGGAAAAACGGAAAATAAACTGTCGCTGGGCAGTAGATATAGACGATTATATACAGTATATATATATATATATATATATATATATATATATATATATATATATATATATATATATATATATATACATATATATATATATATATATATATATATATATATATATATATATATATATATATATATATATATATATATATATAATTATATATATATATATGTATGTGTGTGTATAAGCGTTAAGCTACAGACGTTCTTTAATATCCAATTCGCTCTACCTCGGAAATAATATTTTTTCATATATGCTATCCGACGGGGAAGTTTTTTAGTTGATAATAAGTTCGTCGCCTCGTGGCCGTGTGGTTTAATGCGCGTCACTGTAGTCCTGAGTTCTTGTCTTCCGTGGTGATACGACGAACTTATTATTAACTGAAAAATTCCCCTTCGGGTAAAATATATGAAAAGATATTATTTTCGAGGTAGAGCGAATTGATATTAAAGGGCTTCTGTAGCTTAATGCTTGTATGTGAATCACGGTGATGTGATAAAGTTTATTCATATATATATATATATATATATATATATATATATATATATATATATATATGTACATATACATACATATATATATATATATATATATATATATATATATATATATATATATATATATATATATAAGGACGTTTGTAGCTTATTGCTTGTATATGAATCACGGTGGTGTGATAAAGTTCATTCATATATTTATATATATATATATATATATATATATATATATATATATATATATATATATATATATAAATCAGATACAGATATATTATATATATATGCATATATAATATATATATATTATATGCATATATTTACACAGTATATATATATAAACTTATTTATATATATACATCACTAAGCCTTGCAGTCCGAGGTTTTATTAAAATGATTAAATTTCTTCACCCAAAACGAGTCTAACCTGTCTAATCCAATTTTTGTTCTGTGGTGTTATCTGTCTAACCAGCTGGAGCTGCAGCCATCAATAATGGAGGCCTGAAAGCTGATGTGTACGAGTATACAATGTGACACATGCCACCCAAAAGTAAATATGATTAACCCAGCTTTGGCCAGGGGATATTTATTAATATATCTATAAACTTGCAACACTGCGGTGGATCTGTTTGTGAACATGAGAGAGAGAGAGAGAGAGAGAGAGAGAGAGAGAGAGAGAGAGAGAGAGAGAGATTGTATGTCACGAGAAAGAGAATTTATTTTGCTGGAAGCGTAGATGGTGTAACAAATACCATCTTACCACCCATAGCCCTTATTCCACACAATGCCCTTCTCCATAGGCTATTGTGCCAAGCCGTGATTTAAACCCATGTTCATCTCGGCCCCCCTACAAGTTCAACCAAGGACTGGTGTGGAGGAGGAAGAAAAAAGAAAAATCCTAGATAAATACTGGGAGACAGCTTTGTGTGTTGTGGGAGAATTATGTTTTCCCTTTTAGAGGATCCAAAAAAATAAATAAAAGTGGAAGACTAACCTTCCAAGGAGTTTCCGTCTCTTCCTCTTTTATTGTGTTCGTGGTTAAGCATTTTTGTATCGATATTGTGGAATAAACGTTTCGCTCTGGAAGGGCGAAATAAAAAGGCGATCAGCCGATGGAGTCTTTTTATTTGAAGTAAGGATTGCTGTTTTACCTTTATTTTGATGTTTTCCTTTTTTTTTTGTAGTTGGTGAGTGTAATATTTGATGTAATTTGCACTTCGTTATACCTATTTATGTTTGATGTGCGTCCTAGATCTGTCTTTGAAATTCTCAGTCTTTCATTTACATACACAAACATAAACACACACACACACGTATATATATATATATATATATATATATATATATATATATATATATATATATGTATATATAATATATATATATATATGTATGTGTGTGTGTAAGTATGTATGTATAAATATGTGCATGTATGTGTATTTGTATGTGTAAAATCTCGTGTTTATTTGAGAGTACGTCTTAGTGTCCGTGGGTGAGCCGTATTTTTTGCCTTTAAATATTTAGACATAGAGTGACACATATAGTTGTTGTGTGGATTTTCATTATGCACGCATGTAAGGCAAAATGTAATTATAATGAGTATGCATGATTTGCTGGTCAGCTTTACGCCAGGAAAACATTCATAAAGTGTTAATTTAATGATGTACAACATAAGGGAATCCTGTTTGCATACCATTTTCCATTACTACTTTCCGGATGTGCCAAATGTATAATTATTATGCTTCAATTATTTTTTCTTCTTCCTGCAGGTACTGTGTCTCCTCGTATATGGAAATTGCTTGTAAGTAACATGAAACATTGGTGTTGTAGGACTTACTATTTTGACAGTTTTATCTCTGTTAAATTTCATATACAGTATATATATATATATATATATATATATATATATATATATATATATATATATATATATATATATATATATATATATATATATATATATATATATATATATATATATATATATATATATATATATATATATATATACATATACATATACATATACACACACACACACACACACACACACACACACATATATATATATATATATATATATATATATATATATATATATATATATATATATATATAGAAAATAAGAAATTTTTCCTTTTTTTATCTTGGGAAGGGCCTTCATTTCCGAAGAGCTTCAAGTGTTTTGCTTAAAAGGGTCATGTGCGTTAATTCGTCAGCTACGGCTTGGAACTTGACGCATGTAATGGACTTTCTTTGAATAAAGACCATGCCTTTTTGGATAATGAAGTCCTATTATGGATTAAATTATTTAATTTTGGTCATAGCCGTCATAGTTAAAGTACTTCTTGTTGTGTCAAATTAGGTTACGCAACGTACGCTTCTAAATCAATCATATGCACAAGCTTCCTACTGAATCTATTTAGCAGACACTAATAATGTCTGTGTAGTTATCGTATTTCAAGATATAGTTACTCTCCCTGGGAGACCAGCAGGTAAAAAAAAAAAAAAGATGATGCCCTGGAGCAAATACATCGCCTAACTAAATTGTCGGCATTGCAACAGATGGTCGATTTAGTTGATGCAGTTAATCACTTTTCGTCATTATTTCTGCCTCTTTCCTTATATTTTGATGCCTTGAATTTCTTGAAACTTTCCTGAAGAATCTATAATCTTTGCAGTTTTTATGATAATATCTGCCATAAATTTCTACCTCACTGTAGGATCGAACCCAGGGCCCAGCACGGTATTTTGCTTCTTTTAATATGATTATTATTGAAAATAGTCGAACATTCACAAATAAAGTTTTTAAATGCAAAACTAAGCGCCAGTGAAAATGAAAAATGTATAGAATAAATAAAAAAAATGACAAACTACACTCGAAAGCCCAACAACAATGAATATATAAAAGCATAACTGTAAAACGAGAACGCTGTTGTGGCGAATTTTCGGTGGCGATAAATGAATTACATTTACTCGCCGAGAAACTTCTAGTACATATTAAGTGAAATCGCTAGAATTTCAAAACATGAAATAGCTGTAATTTCAAAACATGGAGTACATAAATGTTTTCTTATTCCTTTTTTGTGTTTTCATTACTCTATTCTGAATGGCTAACGACAGGATTCTTATAATTTTTACATTAAATGTCTAGCTACTAAATAATAATTGTCCATGCTCTCCATGCTAGAATGTCCGATTCTGATTTATATATATATATATATATATACACGTATATATATATATATATATATATATATATAATATATATATATAATATATACATATATATATATATATATATATATATATATATATATATATATATATAATATATATATATACACACGTATATATATATTTATACATATATGTATATGTATATATATGTGTATATATACATATATATACATATGTGCGTGTGTGTGTATGTGTGTGCGCGTTGGTCTGTCTGTCTATTTGTCTGTGTGCGCGAGCACTCATGAACCTTTACGAGAATATTAGGTAATATCCTCTTTGCCAAGTTTTGAAGCCCAAATAGATTTTGTTACTTCTAAAATTCGTTTACAAGGTTAGAAAATTTGATATTGTATTTTCCGGGCCAAAAAGTGAAAGAACCACATTTTGTAGTAATATTTTGAAGGAAAAAAAAACTACTTTTATAATTTTCTCTCCAAATGCTGAATATAAAAGGTAGTTATGTGAATTGTTAACTGTTGTAAAGTGATAAAGCCGATGTGTTTTTTATAGTAGCATTTTCTGTATAAGTATCGACATAAATGGAGAGTAAGCGAGAAAATCATGAAATTTACTCTCACTCTCCAGAAAGGTTTTTCAAACCACTTGTGGTTTTCCTTCACGCATGGGAACCGGTGTTCAACCTTTAGCATTCAGTTTAACAAAAACCAACAAACAAGTAATTTTTATATGGATGTGGCCAGATAGAATTTAAATGATTTTCTTCTGAGCAATTAACACATTGTTCCATTCCGGTTGCGCCGTGCCCATTGTTTTGGAGTTTGTGCTAAAAGAGAAAGAGTGCGTATTCAAATGAAAACGCCCACGGTGGCTTCTGTTTTTATAGAAACCATATTTTTACTTTTTACCCACAATCACACACACACACACACACACACACACACACACATATATATATATATATTATATATATATATATATATATATATATATATATATATATATATATATATATATATTATATATGTCGGTAATGTTAAGAGGAGTATCACTATTCTAACTCTGCAGGGGCATTCTATATAAAAAATGTCGTAGCCACTTGCCGTTCCAAAATGCCAGTTATTTTTTTAGACTTTTGGCTTATGAAATTTTACGAATTGGCTTATATATTGATTGCATTGCCAGACTAAAGTGTTACTGGTGCAACATCACTTGCTTTTATAGCATTCTGACCTTAGTTCTTCGACAATAAAGATTTTAAGATGCTTCATCAGTATTATAGAAGCAGCCAAATACGGTTTGCGTGAATCTTGTTTCGAAATCCGTTTTTGTTAACTTGAATCTGTGAATAATTATTAAAGAGACTCTAGTCCAACAATGCAGTGCGATTGTAACGTCAGTTGAAGTGTTGGTTTGATTTTGACCTCATTATCGGAACTTTGACATTAGAACGAGGACATTCAACCGTGTATCATTAAATGATGTCATAGTTGCAGTTTTATCATGGTCAGTGATGTTTAGAGGTAGGGGTAGAAAGGAACCCCATCCCCAGAATTGATGAGCTCACAACCTTTTCTGCTACATATCGATTCATTGCTGATTACCCCAGCTATCATACAATATACTAATTCCATTGTTATGAAGCACATCAGGTGGTTTTTCCATACATGTCTTTGGAAAGACTGTTAAGATAAGAGCAAATAAAATAGGATATTGCCCTCTTTAGTGTTTCTAAGTTTCTGGTCCTTTGTAATTCGTAATGAAATTATGTTGCTACATTTGCACTCCCGCAACGTCAGATTTGAATAACCGCTGATTCAAATGTTGAATAATTATCCACAACTTGTTCAGTATTTCACATGATCTGAGTGAATGTTACCAAATTATATTCAACAAATGTCATGGAAGTCGTTGTTAAATTTCCTTTTACGATTAAGTGCTATATGATGTTGGTAAACTTAGCCAGGTGATTGTCCTCACTGGATTTGCTTTCATTTGGCAGAAAGTAACAGCCTTCTTAGTCATAATCAGTATATCATATCCTTTCCGGTTGCATGTAAGCTCGATATGCATGACAGCACCGAAAACGTCGTTGATTTCACATCTGTTATAGCTGCACCAGGTTGTTAAAATCATCATTTGTATAAAGATACCATGTTTGTGAGTCTGAATGTAGTTGTCTCTACACTACATTTTGTTTCGTGACTTCACATCAGTGATGTAGATTAAAAGGCTTGACAAGCAAATTGTATGCAAATCCTTTGTAAGGCAATTGTTTGGTTAGAACAAATTCTTCGTCCTCTTTAAACAGTCAAGGTGTTAAACTGTATCACATAAGCCAGTGTTTTAAGTCTTACAGTAAGCTTTTTATTGTTTGCATTCTTATTACTGTTATGACGTTCTCTTTATTGTATAACATTGCCATTGACTCTTTTAATGCATATGGCTGACTTTAACTTTCATTGATGATATACAATGCTTGCAATGGCTGAGGGGATCTTGTATGATTAAGGTGGACCTCCTCTGTGTTTCACCATTAGTAGTGTTGAGTGATAGGTTACAACTCTAATGATATTTTTTGTCAGTGTGTTTCTATACCATCACCATCATATAATATTTGGAGAGCATTGATAGTGTTAATAAAAATTGTCGTGTTTAGCTGTTCTGTCATAAGCAGTATGACCACACCACTTAAAAACTTGACTGAATGAATTTTTTCGTTTTCTGACAAAACATTATTTTGCCCTTGTTGTGTTTTGACAGGGGGATAGCGTTTGCAACTGTTTTCATCCCATAGCACTTGAATCCCGAGCAATTTATGCATCAACTAGTTAATTAAACCTGTTATCCTTTTCTCGGCTGTTCCTTGGTTGCATATCTTTTTAACGCAAGTGTGGCTGTTTAGCCTTTTTAAAGGTAAATTAAGATTTTGAATGGTAACGCTCTTTTAGCCCTCAGTCCAAGTTTAATAACAAGTTTGTCTTACCGATGTAAATATTCACTCCCTATGAATCATCTCATATAGTTTTAATCACGCAAAATTCCAAACTTTCAAAAGCATAATAGAAAGCTCGTGTGTCTTTTTCATGAAGTTACACAGATACTCCGTGTATTTGCCCTCATGTAGAATTGTATGTGAACCAATACAGTTTGCATTGGTTGGGCTGCCTTTATGCATTTACGAAAAGCCGAGAGGTAGCGTTGGGAAAGTGACAAGGACCATGTTAGAGGCAGTCTGTCCAGACAATGTTGCTAACTGCCAAAGCAAAGTAATATCGCTGCTAATTCTACCCCTGTACCGTACTTCGTCTAATTGATAGTACATTGCTAGAATTTAACCTAGGCACTGCGGTGGCATTTAGGAAATATTCCATGTTCTGTTCTTGGCAGAATTGATTTTGGAATAATATAAACTAAATTTAGTTATATAAATATTAATCTGGTAACAATATCAAAAGGTCGACATTTAAACTGAAATGGCATTTGCGGAAAATAGCTACCATTCTGGAATTCTACGTGGATTTTATGGGCATACTTTAGTTCCAGCTTGTTATGAAACAATTATTTAGTCAATCCCGTGTTAATAAACCAAGTTTACAAACAAATAGTGAAGTTTGCAAGCCACAAATGGCTGGCATGTTAGAATTGCATGCTGCTGAAAAATGACAGATTTAGTTATTCTTAGCATTTTTTTTTATTCCAGTTTTCATGCTTGAATCAGATATCCTTTTGAACGAATTTGCCAGAAATAACCTTATCTGCTTCTCTGTGTAAATAAAACAAACTCAGTCTGTTTAAGACTAGTATGAATCATTCTATTTATTTTAGCTTTGTAATATGACAATTTTTTATCATTAATTTTGACAATTTACAACTTCCATATCTTGTGAACGATGACTTTTTTTTTTAATATGAACTGCTCATAAACAAGAATATATGTTATACTTTGTGTAAGCAGTCTTCATGTTTTGACAAATAAGTGCGAAATAATAGATAAAAAAAGAAATAAATTAACTATTTTCCCGAAGAGAATAAAGTAAAGAAAGACAAATGGCAACGATCAAATCTGTAAATTTGATTAGGGAAATTAAATTCCAACAAACAGATTGAGAAAAATGGCCGTAATGAAATTTAGTTGGCATCTCATGAAAAATCTAATAAATTGACAGAGGGAATGGCGGTCTGACAGACCTTGCAGAAATTAATGAAAGAATGTTCAGAAGTAAAGAAATAAGGAAGTAAATAAAAAGAGAGGAGAGTTTACCCTTCTGGCCCAGATAACCAAATTATTAAAGGGTAAATGCTGCTCTTCAAAAGCTTTAAAATCACTCCATTTTTCTCTCTGATCCTCTCTCGCCATCATGTTTCATATCATAGCTGCTGGTTTTGTTTGTTTACTATGACTGATCGGTGCAGTAGTAAATTCATTCATTTGTGACAAGAAAAATAAGTCTTGCTAAAAAAAAAATTTTTTTTCTTTTTTGAGAATAACACTCAAAATATTTTCTTTGGGAAAATTCACACTTACCCATGAGGACTCCATTATACTGAATGCCTCGCTATTCCTAGTATAGAATTTTCTGTCAACAATGAGTAATTGTAGTCATACAGTGATTGAAGCTGACAATATCTCTTTTTAAAAAAATATCGAGTGGCAGTCCAATGGGTCCTCAAGCTTCTTTCATTAGTTTCCGATCTACTTTAAGAGTATGTTTTTGAGGCACTGAAAAGAAAGTGAAGAGGTAGATAGAGAGAAGGGAGTGACAAAATATTAAAGTTGAAAAAAAAAATACAGTGGATTTTAATTTTTCTCTGGTTTTTCATGTTCAGCCCCTAAATCTTTATTAAGAGAGAGAGAGAGAGAGAGAGAGAGAGAGAGAGAGAGAGAGAGAGAGAGAGAGAGAGAGAGAGAGAGAATTTGTTCCCTCATCCAAGGAGAACGTAGTCAATTCGTTTCTTAATGTCTGGTAATCTTGCAGTAATGATTATAGCCAGAAGGGGAGGTTCATCCTCCGTTGATAGAATGGGGTTTGGGGAGGGACTTTTTTTTTTTTTTGCCAGGGAGTAAAGATAAAAAGTGATGGAGGGTGGGGAGGGACAGAATATGTTTAAAGTAGTTGATAATTCAAAGGTACTTTAATTATTCAACCGTGGTAGTCCTAGCGTAAAAAACTTCCACAACATTTTTATTTATTTATTTATTCGTTAATTTATTTTTCTTTTTAAAGTAAGTGATCTCTTCTTTCTGTATTTCCAATTACCTACTAATACCTCTTTCTAATGAACACCATATTCTTTGGAAGCTTGAATTTCAAGTAAATGGACTCCGTGGGCTTGTTCCGTATGAATAGGGTTCATCTTCTGAATAATAATAATAATAATAATAATAATAATAATAATAATAATAATAATAATAATAATAATAATAATAATAATAATAATAACAACATACGCATGCTCATGAAAATTAGAAGCGTATCACACTCTCGTACACTTAAACACACACATATACACACACACACACACACACACAATCATTAACATCTATATTGCAAGCACTGGTGCAGCTCTTGAATATTAAGGCCTTTCATTCCTAGTACATCTCTACACTTCCAGATTCCTTCAGAATCCTTCTCTCATCCATAAATACACTACGAACCTTCATTAGCAACTCAAGTCATGCTATCGTTAATACTGCATGAGAGCTTCTCATTTGTAGCTCTACTAAATCATGGCACTCTTGGAATTTCCCTTTTCATATTCTCGAGAATCGTTTCCACAAACATTTCCAAACTAACGCAGTCGCTCTCTTTTCTTGCGCCATTCTCCCCCGTCTTGCAATATGTATATATATATATATATATATATATATATATATATATATATATATATATATATATATATATATATATAAACACATACACACACATATATATATATACATTCTATGTGTGTGTATGTATATATACATACGTATATGTATGTGTGTGTATGTATATATATACACACGCATACATACATACATGCATTATATGTCCAGTTTGGGAATCGAACACTGGTTCCTCATTTTGTCTGCTAAGATATAAAAGCTTGGAGCCAGAAAGACGGATGTTCAGGGAGTTGGGGAGAAACGTAAAACAGAACAAACCGAGAAAAAAGAACTCGTCAGAACATTATCGGGGAGGCTTTTCTCGAGAGCCTTAAGCCACCTGGTTATTTCTCTCGTTAATAACGCTAATTGAAACGGTCTCTGCAAGTGGCATGTCAGTATTATTGCTATTTTGCGTCTCGTCGCCAAGAGAAATGAAGAGGCTGCTGCTCTTATCCGCTAGGAGGAGAAATCAGGGGGATGGAAATTAAACTACATTTCAATTAAGTCCGATTGAATTGAATTTCTTGGGCTTTTCGAGCAGACGAGGCCTTAGATCGTGTCTTTTGTTGCCTTTATGTCTGTTTTTTTTTTTTTTTTTTTTCTGGGCGCATGGTCCTGTCAGTACAAGTATTTAGACGTCATTGATAATAGTATTTCATTGTGTTCTAAATAATTATGATATTCCGTAAAATAAAATGGTAAGGGAACATGAAGTATACACATGCAGGTAGGTATTATTTTCGCGTGTTTGAATATGTGCTTTGTGCGATTATATAGATTATGGATATACACACTTTTTTTGAATAATGTTTAGTGTGCATTTTGTGCAGTTATATAGATGTACAGTATGCATATATATATATAGACTTTTTTTAATGTTGAGTGTGTATTTTGTGCGATTATGTAGATTATGCATATATAGAAACTTTTTAATATTGCTTATTATGTACTTTGTGTGATTATATTGTGATTATATAGATTCATATATAGAAAGAGGCTTTTTTAAAATCGTATTTAGTATGTATTTTCCGACAAGTTCACCAAACACATGACGGTAGTGCTCTATTATGCCTCTTGCCATAAGGCATCTTCAAAACAGTTATCAAGGCTATCAAAACCAAATGTTTGGCAAGTAAAGTAAGCCTGTTGAACTTGTGGATGCGTAGTCATCTGCAAGTTTGTTCCGTTTTTTAGTTATCTGAAAAGAAAACTGCTGTGTCGGCTTTATCTGTCCGTCCGCACTTTTTTCTGTCCGCCCTCAGATCTTAAAAACTACAGAGGCTAGAGGGCTGCAAATTGGTATGCTGATCATCCACCCGCCAATCATGAAACTTACCAAATTGCAGCCCTCTATCTAGCCTCAGTAGTTTTTATTTTATTTAAGGTAAAAGTTGGCCATAGTCGTGCTTCTGGCAACGGCATACGATAAGCCACCACCGGCCGCGGTTAAAGTTTCATGGGCCACGGCTCATACAGCATTATACCGAGACCACCGAAAAATTGATCTATTTTCGGTGGCCTTGATTATACGCTGTAGGGGCTGTACTGAAAACTCGACTGCACCGAAGAAATTTCGGCGCATTTTTTACTTGTTTCAATAATCACTAAATTGAAAGGTTTGATGATTTACATTTTTCTCTTCCACCGCCAAGCTCTGGGTCTCTCTTCTTGATTATGTTTTCCCCAGCTCTTAGTATTATAATTCTTGGCTACCCGTCCGTCGGCTCTGATAAGGTGGAGAACCCATGAAAGTTTATGTTATTAGAAAAATTAAGGTAAGGCCACTCTTGTTAGATCCAACAAGAACTCAAACACTGCTCTGTGTTGTGCACTGATTAATTAGTGATCCTTTTAACGACACAAACTATTGTTAAAACCGCAATGCTCTTCAAAACTGCATGAGAAATTTCTAAAATAATTTTTATGTACCAAAGTAAAGAAAAAATCTTCATGAAAATTTCCCCTGTTGTAATAAGAATCCATTCCTTAAGAGAAGGCTAATAATATACTTACCATCAGGGTTAATCTCAGATCTCTATAATCCTACCCTTACTTGTGTCCTACGGGTCTGGGCAAGAAAAGTGATCGTAGTACTACACTGGTGTCCCGTTGTCCTCCACGCTGAAGGAAAATTAAATCAGTCCATTGTAAGGCGACATAGAATAACCCGACAATGAGAGAGACAGAGAGAGAGAGAGAGAGAGAGAGAACATGTTTGTTGAGACAAGTCTTAAATTACGTAGTTAAGCTAACATAGTCTTGCGATAACTCGATGTTGAACATAAACACATGAACACAATAGCTTAGTGAGCGACAATTTAGAGAGAGAGAGAGAGAGAGAGAGACGTTCTGCCAATCTGAATGTAATTACGGCGAGATGCTTCATGTTGAATTAGCCATCTTTTTGATGAATCTGTTGACAAGTGCTGTCATCTGAAGTTGTAAACCCTGTTTTGCTGGTATTAGGCATATATATATATATATATATATATATATATATATATATATATATATATATATATATATATATATATATATATATATATATGTATGTATGTATGTATGCATGTGAGTGTGGGAGTAGGTGGTTCGTACATGAAGTGTACATGCGTATACATTTATGCATGTGTAGTTGTTTGGGGAAAAATATGCGTGCATCTTACTTGTTCAGATGTGCGTGCAAAGAGATGTTTGTGCACATGAATGCTTATATACACAATACTGAGCTGTTATATGTTTAGCAATTAGAAAATGAGCTAAGATTCAACATCTTATATGCTATACAGAAAGAAATCTTGGAGCTCGAGTTCACGTGCTCTTTGAGGGAGAAGAATGCCCTTCTCCGCATCCCTCCTCAGACTTTTCTAAAGAATGGTGCTGTTCCCTTGTTTTAAAATACCAGGGATGTCTTCAGCTGCTCCCCCTTTTTCTTTTCTTCTCTTCCCCCCAACCCCCTCCCCACCCCCCACCAGCACCACGTGTTATTGAATAACCAACATTTCCTTGGTGACTCATAAATCGAGAATTAATTCTCTCTCTCTCTCTCTCTCTCTCTCTCTCTCTCTCTCTCTCTCTCTCTCTCTCTCTCTCTCTCTCTATATATATATATATATATATATATATATATATATATATATATACGTATATATATATATATATATATATATATATATATATATATATATATATATATATATATATATATGTATATACTTAGCCGATGAAGATGGGTCTGTTTCAGCTCTAATAAATGTGTATGTATGTATGTATGTATGAGGGCAGTAGACTTTAATCCTTCTCGTGGTCAGGTCGGCAACGTGACCTCGTTCTGAAACTCTGGATGTGGGTTCGAATCTTGCTACTGGACATCATAATTACTTTACGTCTTGCATTCGGATCTAAGGCTTTGTAGTGACAAGGTTATCCAAAAAAATGTGAAGAATTCGAGAAGAGGGCATTGCGGTTATTACGTATATATAAATAAATAAATATATATACATATATATATGTATGTATATATATATATATATATATATATATATATATATATATATATATATATATATATATATATATATGTGTGTGTGTGTGTGTGTGTGTGTGTGTGTGTGTGTGTGTGTGTGTATAGATAGACAGATAGATAGATGTATGTTGTGGTAAATATTATTCTTCCATTAACTGTTACGTAATTATGTATTTGACATGTTTTTGTCATATGTTTATGTTCGTGTAGGAGTTTTAGGTTTGTTTTTCCTTTTATTTTCGTACGGTAAAGAGTCGTGTATGCGGTGACTTTCTTTCATCTCTCAACCCCTAGAGGACGAATGAAGCCGTGTATGCCTTTTTTTTCTTGCCGGGAAGCGAGAGAGAGAGAGAGAGAGAGAGAGAGAGAGAGAGAGAGAGAGAGAGAGAGAGAGAGAGAGAGAGAGAGAGAGAATCTTCGTACCCTACCATTCCAGTGGAGTCAGCAGCTTTAGGAATACGTAAACTTTGTAAAAGAAAGTACATGAAAGTGATCAGAGAATTGTTCCACATGTTATTAAAGCGGTATGACTGAATTAAGGAGGACAATCAACCTTTTGTAGACGCTAACCTGATTTTGGGAATAAAGCGAGAATGAGGTTTCTTAAGGAAATACTGTGAGGAAATAATTTCAACAGAATACTTCAAAAGAAGATTATGCAAAGGCGAAAGCATTTCTGCTGGAAATTTTCGCCTGTTTTTTGGATTTTTTTTTTTTTTTTGCAAATAGTCCTCAATGTTAAAGGCAATGTAGAGAAAGGATTGTTATCTGGAGAATACAAATCCTGCAGGATGTTAGGACATTTTCTGATTTCAAGATCAGTAGGTGACTCAAGGAAAATTTTGGAAAAAAAGGGCGATATTTTCATCGATTGTAGATGATAAAGCATTGCTTTTGCGTTGTGCTTCATCCGTTAATTCCGGTCGTGGCTAACCTTGCTGTCTCGCTTTTGTCATTCTGCCTCGCTCCAATTGGCTGTTTGGTCCTCGAGCTCCTGAGCGACCCCAAACTAAGTCCTGTAGGGATAGTGTTGTCAGTGCACGTCATATGGTGTACTATAGGCATTACTAAAAGGTGTTTACAGTTGCCCTTAGCTGCACCGACTTTGTAGCTCTTTGCTTCACCTTCATTTCTACTTCCTTTCTTCAGTCTTGTTGTCCAACCTCTAACTATTACTAACTATTATTTCGTGTTGCAACTGATTGGAGAGGGGGGTTGTTTCTCCCAGTTCCACCTTTAGATCCTTATCTCCGTCTCCTTTTGGATCACTTTAGCTTGCTGACCAGCCACTCCAGCTAAATCCTTCTTTTCGCTGTCTTAAGCTGGAGGTGCCCTACAGCTTGGCATGACAACCTAAATTTCATAAATCAACCCCACTCAGGGCACAGAAAACGGTCTCCATACAGAGAAGTGTTTCAGGACTGTGTCTGGAATCCCTCAGTTATTTCAGGGTCGATGATGCGGGATGGCCGTGAAAAGTTATTCTCTCTTTTCATTGGCATTCCCAGCTATTCAGGACTAGTATTGGTATTGGCATCAATGTTGAAATGTGAGATTGCTTTTGTTACAAGGGAAAATTATGTGGTAGTTTATTACCAACCACAGTATCTTGCTTTTGATGAAATTCTTTTTTTTCTTCTTTTTTTACAAAGATACTCTTATATTTGTAAGCGTGTGTGCTTGTTTGTATGTAAATCAGTTTCTTGCTAAATGCTGATGCACTTGTATAAGAGACGCTGCACCTACATCAGCAATGAACAAGGGGTGCCTACGAAAAGGATCATGCCCAAAATGGATAAATCAATATATTTATCTTTCCAAAGCTAATTGGACAAGTTTCACAGCTCATTTATGCCAGGTACGGTATTCCTGAAGTTTAAGTAAAAACTCATCTTTATATGAAATCACAGACGCGCCTTTCAACGTGACAGATATCGCAGAACTTCAGGAGCGCGGAGGGAAATTTCCCCGAGTTCTGACATGAAGGGAACTAAGACCCCACCCCCCCTTTTTTTTTACATACGACCTCATTGCAAGTGTATTCTACCGCATGACAAATACAGAAGTCGCTGCTCTTCACTCTTGCTGAATAACTTTCATGGTCGAATAATTTCTCTGTGATTCGAAAAACTATTTTTTATCCTAAAACTCTTATTTATATCATTATTGTTGCAACTTCCGTACACTGTATTTTTTCCCCAATACTTGTCCATTTAAAACTGGGAATTTAAGCATACCAGCAGACCTCATTATATTACAAAACTCCTAATTTTTATTTATAATCCCTAGCTTATTCTTATAACGTTCCTTCAGCATCTTTACCTCGTAATCTCATATTTTGTAACAATCTTTGATTCTGAAGCCCAACCTTCCATCATAATCCCTCCGATTGTCTCTAACTGTTAGTCTTTTACTTCTTCAATCATTTCTGATAACGACATTTGAGCTCCTCAGCATGTTCTTTAATAGGACAAGTCGTCGGATCATCAGAGACTTGAGCAATCCAGTGGCTGAAATTCGCAAGCAAGTGCTTCAGCGCAATAGTTCCGCCATTCTTTCTTTTTTGAAGTTGTCACTAAGCTCCACAAACTCGTTAATTATTTTTGTGTCCTTGTCTGCGATATTGGTGTTGCAATGACACCAATACACAAAAGGTTTACAGAAGTGGTGGATGTAACTCTGTGACAGTTCTGCGTTGCCCCTCAGAGGCCTTCCAGTAGAGCAATGTTCACACCAAAATCCCGTAGAGAAAAAGTATTTCAGTTCTCTCTCTCTCTCTCTCTCTCTCTCTCTCTCTCTCTCTCTCTCTCTCTCTCACACACACACACACACACACACACACACACACACACACACACACACACACACACACACACAGGGCATAATAATTTCTGAGGAGGGGAAATGTTACCAGCCAGAGATTCTTACATGCCCCTTAAATACTCAAACTTGAAACCCAGAGCAAATGAGTTTAGACTTGAATATATTAAAAGCGTTTAAGAACTCTTTTTACAACAGGATAACGACCTAACATTTTACCGTAGAATGTCACGAGAGGGACACCCGGCGTGGAACGTGAATAAATCAGAAATAGTACAAATATTTGAGCGGAGAATAAGTTTTACGAAGCGAGAACGAAATCTCAAACTATGCCTAAGCAGCTTCGGGAATGTGACCTGTGACATTCGTGAGTTAGGAAATTACAGTGGGAAATTACAGCTGACACGCGTCTTGGAATGTAGTTGAGATTTATCCAATTTATTCACGAAATAAGGATAAAACTTTCCTCGCCGGATTTTGACTTGAGACTTATGAAGTTGTGCAGCTTTTCCGTACATGTTCGGAATAAGGACCGTATATTGCATATTAGTATATATTTATATTTATTTATTTATTTATTGATCTGTTTCTCAACTTCAACGTAGATCGATAGCCTATTTCCTCCAGCAAATTCTACATGTCATGTTGTTCTTTGTGTGCCATATATGCGTCTACCCTTGCATGTATAATAGAGTATAGTGGTAACGCATATAAATATGGGAGGGACTAGGTACCCTCGGAAAAAACTTGATTTTTTGTTTTCTGTAAAAGTGGCATTTTTTTATTGTGTTTCCTCTTGAATTTTTGAAAACGCGCTTTGTTTTCTCTTATTTTTTTCGTTCTTGAACTCTGTAAAGACTGACGAAATACAGTGTGTATATATATATATATATATATATATATATATATATATATATATATATATATATATATATATATATATATATATATATATATATATTATGTATGTATGTATGTATGTATATATATATACATATACTGTATATATATACGCATGTGTCTGTGTCATCGTGTTATTTGGAGAATAGAGCACGAAATGTTGCTACAAATATTAAAATAAAAATTAGTTTGATACTGAAATAAGAAGGTAATCTTATAGAAAAATTTATAAAAAGGGGCTACGGTTAAAGTCCCTTCAGTAAATGGAGTTTATATGAATCGTGTTATGTTTTTAGATGTTGCACTAATTTGGCAATGAGAATTATTGACTGACAACAGATGAATTGATAACGGAAAAAAAAATGGTTTTCAACCTTTTTTGGCCCATGCACCCTTTCACCATATGTCACAGTGTCACTCCCCACCCCTTTCCAAAATTGTCTGCCTCAAAAGGTGCATTGCTAAAAATCCTTGGTCACAATTCCCCCCCCTGAAACTCTGAAATCCCCCCCCACCTCCCCTCGGTTGGGAACCACTGGTTTAGACAAACGAAAGGATGTGCCAAAAGTGTTGATTACCAAGTTGTTTGGGGAAATATTTGAGAGTACAGGGAAAAAAGGCCGTGTGTGTGTGTTGGGGGGGTGGGATACCTTGGGATAGAATTAACAGAAATATAATACATAGGCTTTTGGGGATTTGTTGTTGAGATGGTAACATGTTATGAGTGATTAGAAGGTGTATGATAAATACTAATTTTTTTTAAGTATGATGTTCTAAGCATAACTAATTATGGTGTAAAAGTGGTGAGAGAGAGAGAGAGAGGGACAGTATAAATTTAAATTTTCAGGGTAAGTGTGAAATGGTTTATGTTAATATATAATGGAGTGTTATTTGGTAATAGCTGATTGTAGCTGCAAAGATTGGTGAAAGGTTTTGAATGTAATTAAAAGTGGAGAAAGTTGAGAGTAATCACTAACAAAAGAATGCAAATAAATGTAACCCATTAGTACAGTGTCTGGAAGAATGGAAGTGGCGCATATGTAAAGGTATTTAAGAGGAAATGCAGTTTTCTACAGATGCAAAATATGCGAAGGGATTGTTGAGCTCATCGTACGCTATGGCATTGATGTATGGATACTGGATGTAAATAAAAAAGAAATGGAAAGTGGTGAGGTTATCTGTTTGCTCAATATGTGGGGAGCCAGAAGGTTAGCAAAATGAGATACGACGACACTATGGCAAAAGGTTTATCACTGGTGAAAAATGGATGAATGCTTTGAGGTGGTTTGGCCAAATGTAGGGAATAAGAGAGGATTAGTAGGTCACAAGTGTGTTTTAGAAGGAAAGTGAATGGGAGTATCGAGAAAGTCTAGGCTAGGTAGAGTAAATAAAGTGTTAGGGGAAAGGACCTTAATTTTCAGGAAATGCAAGGTTACGTTCAAGTTATTTAGAGATGACACAGAATTGATAGGGAGGTTGACGAGCAGCTGATGAGTCCTCTTTATAGATATTTGTAACGAATGATGTTGTGGAAATCTTGTAATGGTATTGTGGAAATTTTGTACATTTTTTGTCCATGAATCAGCAAATTTGCAGCTATTTTGTTGTTAGCATCTAACTGGTCAAACGAATCATATAATTTTGCAAATCTGTAATACTGATTGTGTATTACTGTGTTTCGTTTACCGCTGCATCTTCGAAAAGATTGCGTTCTTTAAATACATAATATACAAACAAACGTCGAAAGATTATGTTCACCAAACAAATTATGGTCATCAACTGCATTAAATGGTACGTTTTATTAGTTTATTCTCGTTTTTCAGTTTTTCTACGTTTCGGTCGAGGCGGAGAAACGAGAGAGAGAGAGAGAGAGAGAGAGAGAGAGAGAGAGAGAGAGAATTCATCATGATTTTATATGTGAACAGTTGCTCATGAGTAGGAGGGCATCTGGATTAAGTGGAATCATGATTCTTTAATTATATGTATTTTATTATTCTCTCATTGAAACGAAAATAATGTATTACAAAACATTAGCGACAGGCAATATAAAAGCAGAAATTTTTTCTTTGTACATCGAAGAGTTCAGTATGACCTCAAAGAAACATGACCTGAGCATTGGTGAAACCTGACCCTGTCTTTACCCGCCCCCCTTCCCCCCCCCCCACACCTTTTCCTGCTCTTGAGTTAAAAATAGTTAGTCCGAGGTGCAAAGAAACTCTGGTACTTTGACATAATTTGCATACATCAGGAGAATTGCCTGGCTCGCAAGAGATAGATTAAACTCGACAGTTTGATGTATTCGTTACATTGACTTGGCCTTTGCAAAGGGCGACTTTACTTTAAGGTGCAGAAGCCAAGGCGAGGATACTGCCCAAGTCAACTCGGGCATTGCAAGAAATGTTGCGGGTTAAGAAAATTCGCACCTTATCCTGAGTGATGATTTCCTGAATCACATAACATACCTCATAAAGAGGTAGTTATGTGATTCAGGAAATGCAGAGGTAGGTAGAACATTCCATATTCTGGAGTAAATATGAGTTCTAGACTTTCATGGGGTATCTGCGGAGTAAAGACATTCGACGCTTTCCATAGAGGCATCCAGAAACGTCTGCTCGTTATGGTGTGAGCTGACGCTAATGATATGTCGTTAGTTCCTTGGGCTCTTTGGGGTGTCAGCTTCGAAACTTTGTGTGTGTTTTTTTTTTTATAGAGTTCCTGCTCGATATTCCCGTCTGTAGTTTTCCTTAAGTTTTCCTTGGCTACTCGTGGTGTCAGTTGCTTGGTAGAATGTGTGTGTGTGTGTGTTATTTATTTTTAATTTTTTTTTAAAGGTTGCAGCCTCCGGAATGGTAACATTTACCAGCATAGTTTTTATTAGTTCAACCTAAAATATTATAATCAAGTTAATGTGAGAAAGTGAAGTAACATTTCACTTGACTCAATATTCGTTTACAAATTTGGGCTGATTCACGCGGGAAATCAACATATTCATGATTTGATTGTGAACCAGTTTCTTTAAAGGATCACCTGATTGCAATGAATGGGGGATTCTGCTATCGAAAGCTTTATATTGTTGTTATTGAAGTTTAGTTTTCTGATAGCCGCAATAGGCTTTTATATTGAAATTTAGGCTTATATGGTTTGGTCTTTAGATCAGAATACAAATATTATTGAATCGGAGGGTTTGCGTGGTACACAAGTTATCTGTCACGGCAATCACAACCTTTGTTAATGTTAGACATATTACTATATGCATATATCAGTTTTCGTTTTCTCGTAAACTGGAAAGATTATGTTGTATTATGAAGATTATTGATCGAAAGGGTCCACAGTGTGACTGAAGATGAACCCAGAGAAGGGTTCGAAAGCTTTGATATATTTTACACGAGTCTTAAACAGTTATATGATTGTGGACCCTTCAGAACATTTATGAATTCTCGTGATGGAGAGCTTTTCTCCCAAATGAAGATTATTCCTTTAAAGCATCATCCGTACATTGTATCAGAGATAATTCTTTTAGCGAAAATGTAGAAGTGCACACCGTTTGTAAGTATTCCTCATTAGTTTTTATTCAGATCTGTTTATACAGATGCATGATTTCCGCTGTGAACGCTATTAACGGGGATCTCGATAAACTAATGCTTGAAATGAGATCGTTATTCATACTCCCTCAGCAACATGAGTAAGTAACGTTTTAGTTTCTCGCTTCTTAGTAATTGATTCTTTGAATAACGTTCTTCATATTACATTGTCAAATATTGTCACACTAGGGCAAGCGGAAACGTCTTTTCACGTTATATTTTCTTGAAACTTTAAAATGTGAAGATCTGAGGAGGCATCCAGCGTTTTGGGCAATCCACAGACTGACGTGGAAAATCCGTACTTTTTTCCTCTCCGGAAATAATTGAGGCTTAAAGATTATAGTAAACATACATTTAAGATAATCCTGAAACTGAGCGGAATACTGGATAATCCGAAAGAATGTCTTACTTAGAAACTGACGTAACTGGTATACCTTTGATAGAAGATCGGAAATAAAACTGTGATTTCGGAGAAGAAATGGACAAACTACTTGATAAAGAAATAGAGAGAAGAATGAATGAAAAAACAAATTATTAAAGCTAGCACCGCTAAGATTTGACCCATTTGTTATTACCGGATTCTTTAATCCATTTATCAGATTTCTCTCTATTTCGTATCAGAAGCTGAGCTCATTTTCTTATACTGCAGTCTGCTCTCTCTCTCTCTCTCTCTCTCTCTCTCTCTCTCTCTCTCTCTCTCTCTCTCTCTCCTTCCTAAGTAATCATAACCCACTTCGGTCCCCACCCCTCCTAAAGCGCCTTCTCGGAGACTACGCACAACGCAATGGCGATGTTTCGCCAGGTTTTTATAACGGCTGTAAAAGTTATTTTCAACGAAGGTACCACAAAAACATTTAGTTTGTCTAAACCCTGAACGGGCCATCATCACGCAAAGGATTTCATGGCGTGAGCGTTATTGCCGGAAAATTAGCCTGAACTTTACTTTTCTACATTGTTAATTATCCTGCTAAGCATTCGATGACACATAGCAAGTGACAACACAATGGTTAAACAAAGGTTAATGCCAAAATAAGAAAGATCGGTTAAGGCAAAAGAAATTTTTTTTATGGCATTACCTTCTACTGTACAGTCGTTAACTTTTAAAATATGAGATGGGAATAGAGAATATGAATACTTGGGAGTTATTAATTTATGCTTTGAGTATTGCAGTAATTATTACTCTAAAGTGTATTCATGTCCTTTTGCGTTGCTCAGAAATACGGTGTGATATTAATAAGCAAATTGAACGAAAAGAACAAGAACGACGAAAATAAAAAAAATAAAAAATATAAATTGTTAATAAAATGCTGTGTATGTGATAACGATAGTGTCTTTCCTTAGACATCAGGAATATTGGCGGTTTGCAGCATTGGAAACCATCTTTCAAAGAAAGTGGGAGGAGGTGTTTATTATCATGTCTGCATATGTGTGTGTGTGTGTGCGCGCGCGAGCGAACGCTTACGCATGCATACGTGCAAAATATTTTGAGCTGGTCGTATCCCTTGGAACCTTTCAGGTGATTAGTTTTTCTGGGCGTTTAGGTGAGGATTGGAAGATTTGTTGTCGTGGAAAAGATCTTGCCAATTGTAATTGTTATGCGATCTTTATAACCGTCATAAATGAAACGATGTGATCCAGCATCATAGTTTTATAAAAATTTTTCATAGTTGATTTGGCGATGTGAACACTCCAAGTTTATTTACACATACACACACGTACATATACTGTACAGTATATACATATATATATGTATGTATATATGTGTACGTATATATATAAAATATAACATACATATGTGTGTATTTGTATATATATGTGTATATATAAAAATGTGTGTATATATATATATATATATATATATATATATATATATATATACATACATACACACACGTATACGTGTGTGTGTGAGTGTGTTTCTGTGTATGTAAGAGATATTCCTTTCACGCGTCATAAAATGCAGTAAAACGACAGTGATAGGTATTTTTCAGTAGTACACGAAGCTGACTTGAACGCCTAGCGTAAATGGGAGCTTTGTCGAATACCAAGTGTAAATTAGATGGCTCAGCTCCCCATTCTAGGCCAGATGAAGTTATAGTGGGTTCCACAATTACCCTCTATCAGCCGGAGGTCGCAACTGTCGGCTGGAAGGGCTTCATAATTTATTGCCCTCTCTCTCTCTCTCTCTCTCTCTCTCTCTCTCTCTCTCTCTCTCTCTCTCTATATATATATATATATATATATATATATATATATACTCTCTCTCTCTCTCTCTCTCTCTCTCTCTCTCTCTCTCTCTCTCTCTCTCTCTCTCTCTCGTGGTCAGTTTTTTGTTCTTTGTTTTACGGGAGTCGATAGCGGTTGTTTAAATGAACGTGAAAAAATATGACGTGATATATATTGAATTAAGCCATTTCCTTTTAACATGTTGTGCATTTAACAGTCTTAGAGTATTCAGTCAAAAACACGAACTTGGTCTATTGTCTTTTATTGTCTTGATAATGAAAGGTGGAATTAAGTTCTTCTTCAAAGATTTTTAGTAGCGTTGAGTATGTGGCACGTTGCAAAGAAAGAAAATGGTTGCGCATGTGCACATGTGTGTTTTTGCACTAACGACGACCCTTTATTGGAAAGGAACTTTTTACTACCGTTTACATACGAGAGTAAAGGAGGGAGAGATAAAGACCTACAGTGAAATGCGAAGTTTCTAGATTTTATTTGTAATAGTTTTTATTTTATCTCTATGCATGCATACAAACATATATATATGTTTGTATGCATATATATATACATACTGTATATGTATATATATACATATATATATATATATATATATATATATATATATATATATATATATATATATATATATATATATATATATGTGTGTGTGTGTGTGTGTGTGTGTGTGTGTGTGTAGGTGTGTGTGAGTGTGTGTGTATAATACATATTTATATTTATATTTATATTTATATCTTTATATACAATTTTAACTGTCCCAAATGTTGGTGACTGCTGATATCTAAATATCCTCTTTTCTGCATTCCAGTTATCTATGGATTTTTCCCACAAATTATGGTTGCGGAAAGAGCGAGTTACCGGTACTTGTTTGTAATAAATACTAACTTTTTGGCACTTTATTTAGATTTAGGGTGTTATTTGTAACAGATCAAGACCCTTCCTCTATTATATATATATATATATATATATATATATATATATATATATATATATATATATATATATATATATATATATATATATATATATATATATGTATAACTGAATCACGAAAATATGGAACGTGATGAATATAAAAATAAAGACAAAATCCACGAAGGAATGAGAAACATTGGAGTGCTGCAAGGCCTTTCGACTTATTGTCTGCTAAGTAAAGGACGATAAGTCGAAAGGCCTTGCAGCACTCCGTTGTTTCTCTTTCCTACGTGGATTTTGTCTTTATGTATGTATGTATGTATATATATATATATATATATATATATATATATATATATATATATATATATATATATATTATATATCTGTGACTGACAGCTGTTAATAAAGTAGATAAATCTGCCTTGCCGATAGACAAGGGTATCGCCTTCTGCTCTTGAGGTTGAAAGGACAGGACGGTATTTACAAAAGCCTCTTTCAATTAACCCCATTCACACAGCAGACCGTTTAAGCCGGAGGCTCTCTCTTCTTCACAAGTTGTCACAGCCAACCTCCACGCCGGTCTTTGATGATGTCAAGAGAAAGATTAGCTTGCTATAGTTCCGTAAAGACGTATCCTTTTTTGGAAAAAGGCTCAGTAATAAAAATTACATTTATTTTAAGATGTTTATTTTATAAGAAAGAAAAAATCAGAATAGAGAGGGTGGTCGGTCTGTAATCGTTGAAATCAACGGTCGTGTTTTGAGTTCAGCATATTGTCACCAATCTGAAAAATTAAAAATGCACTTGTTTTTATTTAATGAAAAAGATACAATATTCTTTTTCCTCAAACAGAGAAGTAAAGTGTAGATCTAATTTCATATAAGTGATTGAAAAAGTCAAGCCAAACAAATTTATTTTTCTTGGAAAAAGAAAAGCAAAAACAATTTTTTTTAGGAAAAGTAAAGCAAAAGATTTTTTACCCCTTGATCTGAAGGTCCCTGATTAGCACGGTCGGTATCTTTAATCTGACTTCCCCATTTGCTAGACGGAGTTACGAAGAGAAGGAGACGAGTCAGGAGGATATCTAGTTAGAACCAATGGGACGGAGAGAAACCTACAGAGGGAGAATGATGATTTGGGAGGAAGAAGAGGAGGAGGAGGAGAGAGAGAGAGAGAGAGAGAGAGAGAAAGGAAAAGAATTTAGGGGACCTGACGTTTGTCCATATTTGATATCCTCCCAGGGTTTCGCTTTCTTGGAGACTTGTCCTCGTTCTTCTTTCACTTAAAAAAAAAAAAATATATAGGAAGCCAGGATGTGATTTATAGTTATGTGGGTTGTCAGAGCGAGGAATATCCTTTTCAATTTCCATTTCACTCGAGTCTCGTGGGTTGTCCTTTAATTCACTTAATTCACGCCAGGAGAGGATTAGTGCTCAAGTGAGTACTTCATAGTAGACGAGATAAATGCATCGCGGACGGCGTGGGAATCTGGCCTTTTTTATTTAACTTCTTCCATTTTCAAGATTGCCGGAATTCGTGTTTTTAGCTTAATAATGGTCCTGGTCACGCTACCTCTCCCTTCCCACGGCTGTTATTAAAAGGTCATTAAGTGATGCTGTTGTTGCTACGTATTACCATATCCCATACTTTGTGTCTTATGATGCCGCCAGTTTGATAAGTGACATGCATACACACACACACACACACACACTTACACACGTTTACACATTCATAATGACTTTTTTTTCGCGCGGTGCAGTCAGTTGTTAAGTGACACACATGTATATACATGTGTGTGTGTGTCTGTGAAGACAAAGCCATTTCCTTGTAAGTAACAACATTTTAGTCACACCACTTTCATACTTTAACCTTTAACTCATAAAACTTCCACAGCATGCGCAGTGTGTTTGTGTGTATGCTTACAATTACGGAGTACATTCAGAGTTGCGTACAGCCAATTAACGGAAGCACTGAATACACATTAAAGACCTGGAATTCTCCGTCCATTAGCTCTCATATTCCTGAATTATAGATAAGAAAATTCTACTTTCTTTTTGACTCGTGCAGGAAGCAGGAATGCGTGACGGTTCCCTTTACTCTCATGCAACACAGCGCAAGGACAGAGAGAGAGAGAGAGAGAGAGAGAGAGAGACCAATACGAGTGCGTGGCATGTAATACGGAAATGCGAGTGTTCCCTTAAAACCAGTTCTCAAATATGTACGAATTGGATTTGCGATTTTAATCGTTGTTGATGGCGCCGTGGCTGCGCTTTTCCCCTCCTTGTTGTGTCTGGCGCTTTTGCACTTTCCCCCGTGCATGAAAATGGCCTCGTTGCCATTTCAAAATCTGGGCATGGCTTTTCTGAAATTTGCTACGTTTTAGTTTTAATTTTGTGTACTCATAATGAGACGACGTCATGCTTTTCTCTCGTTTTCTGTATTTTATGCGAAATAGTCATGCATTAAAGGAAGCGTCTGCATGTGAAATATCTTATGATTCCCTTTATGTGTCTTATATTATTTTACCATTTCATTAATTTTAAAATGCTGTCATTATAATTATATATATATATATATATATATATATATATATATATATATATATATATATATATATATATATATATAAGCATTAAGCTTCTCGAACTACGGAAGACAAGAACTCGGGACTACATTGACGGGCATTAAACCACATGGCCAACGACGAACTTATTATAAAAAAAAAAAAAAAAAATTTCCCCTTCGGGTAACATGTATGAAAATATAATATTTCCGAGGTATAGCGAATTGGATATTAAAGGAAATTTGTAGCTTAATGCTTGTATATGAATCACGGTGATGTGACAAAATTCATATATATATATATATATATATATATATATATATATATATATATATATATATATATATATATATATATATATATACTGTATATATGTTTATCTTACTAGCAAAACAGGTTCGACTAGTGAGTCAGTCGGAATTCGGCTAGCCCTTTCCGGTAACATCCCAGTGTTCCTCTATTTACCAAAGCCGGGGTTAGGTATACGGCTGTGGTCAGTCGCCACCTGGGCGGGTAATGGCATGAAGACTCAGGCTGCATTACTGGGGCCACCTCAAATAATGATAGATACATATACATATATATGAGTTGTGCGTGTGTGTGTGTTTCTGTGTTTGTTTGTTTTTTTACATTTCTCTCGCTATTATAAACAATTTTTTCGAGTATTAAGTCAACTTTGCTAACGAAATTTATTATTTAATTTTTCAGTGATGATAATAGATATAATACACATACGTAACTTGCTTATATTTTATTATATGGTATGAGGTACGTCAAATATCTTATGTCGAAGTGACTAAAGCTGTACGAAAGAATAAATTCACAAATACACATATTTTCTTAAACACAAATTGAATGGCACCCACTGGTATCGTCATGCGTCTTCCGATTGCCTTCTGATAACATCAAAGGAACAAATCTGATATTGGAGCAGACTTTTAATTTATGGTCCATAACTGTGCGAGAGATAAGGCCCTTTATTGGTATTCAATGCTAATTCTCGGCGATTGGTCTTTTTTCTCTTTCTTTTGTGAGTTACCTCTGAGTTAGTTCGGTTCCGTGGGCACACAATGCCAAAGTCGAGCTCAATGAGACGGAATTTGGGTAGGCGTCAATATTTTATATTCCTCCTCCTCCTCCTCCTCCTCCTCCTCCTCCTCCTCCTCCTCCTCCTCCTCCTCCTCTTCTTCTTCTTCTTCTTCTTCTTCTTCTTCTTCTATTGAAACTAGAATTCCTCCTCCACCTTTTCCTCCTCCTCGTCTTCTTCTTCTTCTTCTTCTTCTTCTTCTTCTTCTTCTTCTTCTATTGAGACTAGAATTGGGTAGACTTAAATCTTCAATTTTTCGTCCTCCTTCTCCCACTGGTTTTTCTTTTTTCTCCCGCTTTCAGTGAGACATCATTTGGTTATGCGTCAGATTACATGATTATTTTTTTATTCTCTGTTCTTTCAATTAGGAAGCGTTTAAATAGACTCCGAACCAGGATTCTGTTTTTTCTTTCTTTCTTTCCTTCTTGTTCTGAATTGGGATGAATGTTTTGAGGTCGTAGGAATCTATTTTGTTTCTTATTCCAATTTTAATTTATTTTTGTTGATATATACTTTGAAACTGATTGGTTATATTTTCTTTCGCATTTTAGCAACCAATATTATTTTGCGTCACTAAATCTTTTTTATTTTATTTTATCATGCTGTGTCACTTTTTTCCTACTCGTTTTGACAATCAGGTACCCATAAATATTTTTTTATATTTCTTTACAATTTATTTTTTCTTTGGAATGGTTGACCTTTGTTTTATTTCTTGATCAGTTTTTTTGAAGACGTGAAAATCTGAAGCCTCATCCAGTTATCTTTTATTCAGCTCGGGAGCTGGAAGATTTTTACCATATTGTAGTCCATTATTTTTTATTGAGAAAACATAAAATTTATAGTTCGCTTCACAAAAATAAAACACAACCTGAATAGTTTGCCAGTGTATTTATTAACTCATTTTCATATTTACCTATGCTTTGCCATATAGAGTCACTAATATATTGAAAATTTCACTTCTTCTTGAAGCTTACAAAAATATGGCGGTTTGTAAAGTAAGGTCAAAATTAACGTAAATTTCTCATTATTCTTTCCCACTTGTCTCACTGGACTATTATTAATGCATGCACAAAATCTTCATATTATAAGAGTTTGTTTTTTAAATTGGAATAAGAAGTACAAACACAAACATACATGCATACATACATACACACATACATACACGAGAAGCTCGAGAATGCCTGCAAGATAGGGGTGAATGGCAGCGTTTGTTGGAAGGTTCGAAGCCCTGCTTATGAGCCATCTTTGTAGATGTATGAAGTAGGTAATTCTATTGGAGGTTTATTGCACAAGCAGTTCATTCACGACACACCAGTTAAAATATGGATGTGGTGATGACCGTTGTCTTTTTCCTCTTCAACCACCCCATGTTAGGTGAAACGACTTTATGTTGAAGCACACATACACAGATTATATATATATATATATATATATATATATATATATATATATATATATATATATATATATATATATATATATATATAGTTAGATAGATAGATAGACAGACAGATACTGTATGTGTGTATGGACATAAACATTTCTTCTTTGGAAATATTTGAGTTCATACTCTTATTTTAGTAGAAACATTAAATCGTAGTGCGAGATGATATCCTTGAAAATACCGAGCCAGAATTATGGGCAGTATTTCTTTTTAAACTCTTATACATTCGCCTTAAATATTAGCAGTATCATTTCGTGTCATCTGTTAAGTGTAACATAGGATGGAAAGAGAGTCGTAGTGCTCCAACTCTCCAGCTGTCTTTCTGTTGTAGTAAACAGACGGGACGTGGTGTAAATGGGGGAAAAATATGTCCCATATTTTTAGAGGACGAGACGCGAGCAACTTAAAAAAAAAAAAAAAAAGAATTCGAAGCGCTAGCGATGACTCAGCCACAGTTCACTCGGTACAGTGACAGTTGTACTTCTGTCACGATGTCTTAGACTTCTTTCTGTGTGTATGCGCGTGTGTGTGTGTATGTGTATGTGTGTATGCGTGTGTTTCTGTACGAGCGTGCGTGTTTAAGAGTTGTGGAATTGATACACAAATAGATTTTCCCTGATTTATTTCGATGATTGTAGAGGATGTGTTTTGAATGATTAGTTAGTCAGTCGACTTCATAGTAATTTGTTGTCATAAGACTGATCAAGCTGTCGTTATGACAGAAAGAATTCCTGCGCCTTCACGCAACGGATAAGCCGTTGTTAAGCGGCAGAATGCCAAGCAACACGAAGCTGCTTCTGGCTCCTTTTATACTTACAGTGTGGAGTAACGCTTCACCCAAGTAGTTTAGCACTAAAGAAGCCCTCATCACTTCATCTTAATGAGACGACTAATTAAAAGAGCCACTGTACAGGAAATTAGTAATGTCCCTGTCATGCCAGTTTCTTTAACAATCCTCGTAATTAAATCGTAGGAATGCGCAGACTTGGGCTGTAGAAACAGTCTTCAACTGTAAACAAAGCCGAGGCTGGTGTAAATTACCTAGCCACCCTCGCGAAGTAAAAGGTTGTTGCCATTGCGTATATAGAACGCATAGTTTAGTTGAATTATTGTTGTAGGTATTATGTAAAGAAGGAAATGGGTTTGGAAATCATGCAGCACAGTCTGGTTTACTTTTAATCTATTAATTTTGCCCTTGTGTTTGTGCTTAGTAAAGTGAACCCTTTCTGTCTGATCCAAGTTTTACTTTGAAATCGAAGAAAATATATTAATCAATCTTACTGTTTTTTTTTTATTTTTTTATTTTGATGTTATAAATGTACCAGATTATCCAAGAAGTCTTTTCTTAATTTTTTACTTTTTTCATGTATTTAACACACCAAGAGTTATATTTGTTTACATAACAAGGTTTCATTATTAAAAGCCCCATTGCCCTTTTGTGTCTTCTCAGTTCCCACGGATTTATGATCCCAGAACTCTTTTCGAAGACTTAACGTTGTTCAGAGTCGTTTAGATTTATTGTCTGTTCAACAATGCTAACAATTTACTTTCGAAAAAATAATGTTAGTTGACGTCATTAAGATAAGTTTCATTAAAACTTTAAACCATAAAAAGGAGCGATTGATCTTGGCGTACTTTCAAGGCTCTCTCTCTCTCTCTCTCTCTCTCTCTCTCTCTCTCTCTCTCTCTCTCTCTCTCTCTCTCTCTCCTAAAATTTTTAACGGAAAGTTTAATTTTAATTACACACAAACACTCTCTCTCTCTCTCTCTCTCTCTCTCTCTCTCTCTCTCTCTCTCTCTCTCGTCTAAATTTTAAGCGAGAATTGATTCTTAATTTGATTTCCTCTCTGTCTTTCCTTTAGAAATACAATTGAAAATTGAATTTCAAGTGCATTGTCTCTCTCTCTCTCTCTCTCTCTCTCTCTCTCTCTCTCTCTCTCTCTCTAATACACACACATACATCCTTTCTCTCTCTCTCACACAAATCTAAGAAGTGGATAAAAGCCCTTTAAACGGCAAAAATTTTTGCCAGCTGTGGCACATTGGGGGGCCTTATTATCCGCAGAATCAAGTGCTTCTGTCTGTTTTTATTTTTGCTGCTTATCTTTTGAAGCCCGTCTTTATTACCCTTGTAGCAGTATAGCTTTAAGTGCTCGGCATTCAAAGGGCAATTGACCCTCCGTGTACCCATTAAATGCGTCTTCGTTGGAGGATTAAAGCTGGTGTTTTATTGTACTTCCTGGGTCATCAAAGTTACTTGTATCTATCGGTCTGCGTGTCTGTACTGTACATTAGATTTTTTCTTTGTCGCGATTGTTTTTTTTTATGCATTGAGCAATATCAGCTAAACTTGGCTTACATATGAATTACTGTCTGGAAAACAAATACTGTGGGGGTTACACATCACTAGCACCAAAGGGGGTGGGGGTGAGAGGGGTTCCATGAAATGGGGCTGGTTCTGTCCGTAGACTTAGTAACTAAATAAACTCTACGTATTTATCATACCTCATTTCTTTATACTTATGACTTACTGTCTGGAAAGGAATACTGTAGGGGTAAGACATCACTAGCACCAAAGGGGTAGGGTTGGTAAGGGCTTCCCTTCAACAGGGCTGGTCTGCCCCCATAGACTTAGTAACTAAACAAACTCCATGGGTTTATCATACCTCATTTTGGTATACATATGACTTACTATCTGGAAAAGAACACTGTGGGGATTAAGACGTCACTGGCACCAAAGGAGGTGTGGGTGGAAAGGTAGTGACATGCAAATATAATGGAAAATGACAGATATTATTGTCTAATCCATAGTTTTCAAGGTCACTGAGATTAATAGTGACACTCCCAATGCCCTGTAAGTCTAAGTTCAGCCCTGATAGGGAGGGGAGGTGGGCTGAGAAGGGGTAAAAAGTAAAATGTCAAAATGACAGATATTAGTATCTAATCCTTAGTTTTCGAGGTTGCTGAGATAAACAATAACACTCCAGATGCCCTTTAATTATAAGCTCAGCCCCGATAGAAATGTGGGGTGAGAAGGGGTAAAATATAAAATGTCCAAAATGTTGGGTATTGTAATTGAAGCAACTATGTTAACAGGAGAGAGAGAGAGAGAGAGAGAGAGAGAGAGAGAGAGAGAGAGAGAGAGAGAGTAGAGGGGGTGTTAGGGAGGAGCAGCACTGGTTGTCAGGTACTATATATACATACATATATATATATATATATATATATATATATATATATATATATATATATATATATATATATATATATGTATATATAGATAGATGGGGTGTCTCAATAAAATATATACACACTTCAACAGCAGATAACTCAATTTTTTTTCTTTTCAGATCATTCAGATCTTACCCATAAGAATAGATGATGGGGTCAAGACTTAACTTTGAACAAAGGAAATTCATCTTGAAATACTATTGGAAGTATGAAAACACAGCTGAAGTCCAGAGACAGTACAAAACAGAGTTTCAGTCAGATCCACCTACACGCGTAACTATCTCACGAATCTTTAATATTTTAAAATGAATTTCGTTTGTTCAAAGCTAAGTCTTGACCCCATCATCTATTCTTATAGGTATGATCTGAAAATAAAAAAATTTATTTGAGTTATCTGCTGTTGAAGTATGTATACATTTTATTGAGACACCCTGTATACACACACACACACACACATATATACACATATATCTCTCGTTGACGTGTGACGCCAGATTATAAAATGTGTCAGTCAGTGACGCATTTTGTAGCTTTCGGAAGAGGCATGCGTACATGGATACTCGTCCATTTACTCACCTGTATTTACGCCCCTCTGTTTTGACTGTCAGTTCATTAAGAGAAACATTCCTTTAATGTGATATTGATGCTTATTCAACCACTGCTAATATAACATGTACTCATTCCAGAAACTCCGGGTAAGAAAAAGCGAGCGCTCTTCACAAGGGCAGGTTATGTTTGTTTTGCAGTTTAGCTTGTTGACAAAGTTTCCTCAACATCGCTTTGAATAACGTAACTAGTTTTCTTTTTTGACCTTTTCCCCCGTTGGAAGTTAAAGCATGACGTAAAATCTTTCCGAGTGGGCTTGTCATTTCCCATGAAAACCTTCATAAAGTGTTTGCCTGTTGGATCTGTCTGTCGTTATTTGCGTAGTGCTCCACAGAAAGAATCTCTCTCTCTCTCTCTCTCTCTCTCTCTCTCTCTCTCTCTCTCTCTCGTGAACCTTCGTCATATTTGATCAGGCCAAACCAATATTTGCCTTGGGGTTACGTGAGATAAGTTGAGACCGTCATCGGCAGATCCTTTTTCATTATGTATGTACGTTAGTATATATATATATATATATATATATATATATATATATATATATATATATATATATGTATATATATATATGTATGTATGTATGTATATGTGTGTGTGTGTACATATATGAATGACCTTTTTTAGGTTTCAAAACTAAATACATGGATTTCGATAGCTGATGATTATGTAGTTCCCTACTTTTCCGTGTTCTCGCTTAAGTGGAATTCTATATGAAAATTCTAAACTCATATATAATTCCCTTTCGGCAAAGTCCAAGGCACAGCGTAAGCCTAAAGTCCCAGATTACAAGATATTGGAGAGCCAAGTTCGTCTTTTTATATTTAAAGTTTTCAAACTTTTAGCAGTAGATTATTTTGTAAGTGCATGTCTGTTTTACACAAGTTTTTACACACGTACATGCATACATAAAACACATATATATATGTATGCATATATATACATATATATATATACATTATATATATATATATCACACATTACACAGGTGAAAAATAAGAAACGGGGTGTAGGACCTACACCCTGTTTCTTATTTTTCACCTGTGGTAATGTGTGATAAATGAATCACGTACAAAAGTGATAATAATCATATATATATATATATATATATATATATATATATATATATATATATATATATATATATATATATATATGTGTGTGTGTGTGTGTGTGTGTGTGTGTGTGTGTGTGTGGGTGTGTGTGTTTGGATGCAGAAATGGTAATGGAAGCCTAGCTTATTCTTGTTCTGCTGCATTATGGAAAGGAAATAAATGGTACAAAAACACCTATTGCCTATAGTTATCAAGTTCAGTGATATCCTTTAGCAAAGATGACCTTGGATCAAATATTCTAAAGTGCGTGCTCCATATAACCAAGGTGGTGTTCAGTAGATCTCGAGGCTGCCATCTTTTGTAATTCTGCAGTTGCACAAAGGGTGGAAAGAGATATGATGTTATGACGGAGTTGAAATTAGGTCAGTTTGGAGATAGGATGCAAATCACTGAAGATATTAAACGGAGAAACTGCCATGATGGGGCAGTCACTCTTCAGTTATGTTTTGCAGAGGCAATGATTACGTTGCAAGCCGAATGGTTTCCACATAACTATATAACTAGCGTTCTCATACCTTGGATTACACCTTGCTATTGGGGTGTTCCTGATTTTTCAAAAGATGTGCTGGACAGGCTAATTGTAGAGCAGAAATTGCTTTGTGCATTATTTCCACACCGTCTTTCCTTTAGCTTAATCGTTTTATTTGTTGTTCCTGTTATTCACATTCTCTTGCCGTACGTGGTGTATCAGCGCTATCATGTTTTCGTTACTGCCTCAACAGTATCCTCCTTTATGTGGTCCTGATCTCATTTTGCTGCAAGTAGTAATGAAATTAACACTGTTAAGAAACGTCAGACTGATTAGTTTCATTGATTCTGGGTTGTTTATTAATTTTATGTTAAGTGATTTTCTTTATATTTTTCATCTGTATAATACTCTTCTTCATAAGTATTTTATGTGCTAATCATAAGCATTAAGTATATCTATAAGCGAAAAGAAATCTTAACATAGTTTGCCTCAAAAGATTATTAGTTAATTGTATATTTTATGTTTCAACTCAGATGACGGACACATTCACACGCACGTACAGAAACAAAAGACAAATGCAAAGTCATCAAATGTAACTCTGTTTGCGTATTTGTAATCACACTTATACTTAAGAAGAGACGTGTGAGTATGAATAACTCCCTTTAGACATGTAGAAGTTCAGAGCGTTTGTATGACCTGTCATCTTATCCGAGGATAATGTAACTAAGTGTTAGCTTTAAACATTTTTTACCAGTCGTTTAATATTCTTTTTGATGTCAGGGTGACGTATCTCTTAATTTTTTAGTTTAAAATTGCGAATGCATATATCTATCTATCTGTCTGTCTATTATCCATATATATATATATATATATATATATATATATATATATATATATATATATATATATATATATATATATATATATATATATATATATTGTCACGGTCGCGCTGCATAAGGATAAAAAGATGGCTTTAATTTTGACCTTTGATAACAACACCTGACTAAGGGTGGCTGCACTTCGGTGAACAGAAAGGTTGAAAAGTGAATATACTCAAAATTACCAATAAGGTAAGGGGTGGGGGTAAACTTATGTTACCCACTAAACAGTATAATTCACTAAAAGATATCAGAAGATGAACTATTTATAGGAGCTATCAATGGAGCTCTGTGGCACTACCAGAATTATGTTAGTAAAATCACAAACATCATAGAAAAGTGCCACAAAACTACAAGCTTTTAACAGTAGGCCTTCGTTGGCAAACAAGCAATAAGTATGAGTGAGGATCTGAAGAATGCACAGGATCGGGTACGTCAAGCGAGAATGGGACGGCACTGATAGTCTGGATATCTTGACCGGATATGGCACCTGGAGTATGCAGGAAGATGGCACCATTGGTCTACAGTTGATATCACACAACAGGTACTCAAACCACGAATTTGCAATAGTGGGAATATTGAAAACACATGAAGGGACTCGAGTAATAATGAACTTGGAATATGTAAGCAAAATATCAAAACACTGGTTATGTAACAATTACGGTAAACCACATAAGCAAATTAACACTAGTATTTCACTATTGGTAACACAATCACCACAGTCAAAATCACGACAATCTCTGAGGGAGAGTAAAAGGTTATGGATATTGGGAAATGGGAGAACAGGTGGAAGACAGGTAGAATAAAATTGGTGAGGCTATGTAAGCAAAATATCAAAACACTGATTATGTAACAATTACGGTAAACCACATAAGCAAATTAACACTAGTATTCCACTATTGGTAACACAATCACCACAGTCAAAATCACAACAATCTCTGAGGGAGAGTAAAAGGTTATGGATATTGGGAAATGGGAGAACAGGTGGAAGACAGGTAGAATAAAATTGGTGAGGCTATGTAAGCAAAATATCAAAACACTGGTTATGTAACAATTACGGTAAACCACATAAGCAAATTAACACTAGTATTCCACTATTGGTAACACAATCACCACAGTCAAAATCACAACAATCTCTGAGGGAGAGTAAAAGGTTATGGATATTGGGAAATGGGAGAACAGGTGGAAGACAGGTAGAATAAAATTGGTGAGGCCGACAAACAACTTCCAGTCACATTGCCTTAGTCCGTGCACAAGACATGAGGTTTGTAGAGCCAG
>NC_089759.1:15334156-15341656 GCF_040412425.1 Macrobrachium rosenbergii
TTTTTCTGTTAGCACTTTTTCTGTCCGCCCTTAGACCTTAAAAACTACAGAGGCTAGAGTGCTGCAAATTGGTATGTTGATCATCCACCCTCCAATCATCAAACATATCAAATTGCCGCCCTCTAGCATCAGTAGTTTTTTATCTTATTTAAGGTTAAAGTTAGCAACGATATAGGCCAGGGCACCACCGGGCCGTGGGTAAAGTTTCATGGGCCGCGACGCATACAGAAGTATACCGAAACCACCTAAAGGTAGATCTATTTCGGTGGCCCTTGGTTATACGCTGTAGCTGCTGTACAGAAAACGCCGAGGAAACTTCGGCTCATTTTTTATTTGTTTTATTGTTAGACCCGCAAACGTCACCAGAGCAACGGACAATATAGAAACACTGAACAGAGTTAAATTCACGTATTTACAGAGCGGTCACGTTGACGGCGGTCTGCAATCTCCGATTGCCCTTTTTAGTTGTTATTGATGTTATTGTTGTCGAGAACAATAAGTATTAATTGGTAACCCCACGTGTCCTCCCTAGCCACCTCTTTAACCACCAGTGCAATGCCAGATGGCCCCTAGATTTGCCCATCTGGCAAATGAATGTTGTATGTATGGTATCCTGTAATAGAGAGTCTGTATGGGGGTGGCATCGCGGCAGCTGGGAGTTTGCTCTGTCAGCTGACTTGATACACTGCTAATATTTTTTTAATCGCTTGTGTATGCAATTCACGGGTTCTTTTACACTACATCTCCTACTGACTATTTGATTTAGTTGTTTATCTCCTTTCATTTGTATGCAGTGTCGGGGTTTTGTTGTTTGTTTAAGAGGTTTTATTGAGGCTAGGTCAGTGAGTATCATTTAATCGCAGTTTGTAAAGTAAGTGTAAATAATTCTGAAAATGATAAAAATGGCTTTAATAACGGCCCAAAAAAGAAAACGTTCATATTTCACGGCGCAATAAAGCTGAAAAAAAATTTCCTGTTGTTCAGTTTCAGGGAGGGGGGAAATTATTATCCAATATAGTTTAGTACAGACTTGTAACAAAGTTCCCTAGCAGTTTTATTTATTTGTAGTCCACGCTTTTCATTATGCTACGGCAAACTAAGTTTGGGAGTTTCCCAGTTACCATCTTGCCTGTCTGTTGTTCACATCGTCCTTGGCATTACAGTGTGAGGGATACACAGTAGAGGGTCATATTGACAAAAATTTACTTTAGGACCAGAGGATATGTCGAGTGTGGGAACGAGGCGATCCGGACCAGGTCAAGGTCAAAGGGAGGGGTAGAAGGAATTCTCCTCTGGGCCATTACTACGCATACAGTTCTCCTCTCACGCCTCAGTATCTGTAGCTTGTGTCTTAAACACCTATATCTTAAGAAGGGAACATTTTTTTATTCCAGTTAACTGTGATTGTCATTGTTTCAGGATGCAAATAATTATGCGTTTTAAATGAAGGGAATAGGGGGAATTCCGGTTATTGATGGTATTAATTTTGTTTTTTGTTTTGCAGACGTTTAACTCCCAGATCGCTAGTTAATCACTAGTCTTCTCGAAACACTTTGTTTTAATACGTCTTGCGATTTGATGAACATTTTATAATCGTTGATGTAGCAAAGATCTCGCTATAGTACGTCTTGCAATTTGATGAAGATTATGTAATAGTTTGGGTAGTAAAGGTTTCGCTAATTTGTTTCGTGAATAGTCTACAAGCAGTGATATTTATTCAGCTAATACAAGATGCATTAGTTATTTTATATTTCAGCCCAATAGATAACTCTTTCGTTTTTCATGTTAAGTAGGTTATGTTAATGCCTTATTGTTAGTCATGGGTGTTTCCCAAATCTCTGCTTCAAGTCTCAGAGACCGGGAGGCAGGCCCTTCTTTTAGAAAATGAAATTACTTTTTTCACATACCATCGTATAGCATTTGCCTGGGGAATACTTATCACATTTCATAGAGAGAGAGAGAGAGAGAGAGAGAGAGAGAGAGAGAGAGAGAGAGAGAGAGAGAGAGAGAGAGAGAGAGAGAGAGAGAAAGGCAAGGAGGCAGGCAGGCAACTTGGAGTTTCTTTTTCATGTTAGGTATATAGGTTACATGATGAACTTGCGTTGCGGCTAAGAGAGAGAGAGAGAGAGAGAGAGAGAGAGAGAGAGAGAGAGAGAGAGAGAGAGAGAGAGAGAGAGAAAAGGCAAGCAGTCAGGCAACTTGGAGTTTTTTTATGTTTTTTATATAGGTTCCACGATGAACCTGCGTTGCAGCTCAGAGAGAGAGAGAGAGAGAGAGAGAGAGAGAGTTAAATAAAATCCCCGACCCTAGAATGAAAGATGATAAAAAGATAAAAAGAAAAGATGGAGGAAAGGTCCTTTAGAATGTCATTATCATGAATGGCGAGACGCGAAGCACTCCACCTCTGATGCTTCTCTTGAAGAGCGGGAGATGAGTTGCTCAGCCACATGGATTGTGTAGGCAAGCGGAACAGGAAGACCAGGTCGTGACTGCTCATATTAATAGGGTATTACTTCCTCAGAAGCCGAGATTCTGTTCGCAAATATTATAAGATTTTGAGTAAAAGTGATCAGGCCTTGCATCTTTGAGGAAGGAAGTTCCAAGGCAGGCTTTCATCCCGTCTGATCAGTTAGGTGAATACTTAAAGTATTTTTAACAAGACATTTCTTTTAGGTTTTTATTGGGCACCACTAACACCACTTTGAATTTGATGCTGCCTTTTGTTCCAGGATGAAAATGACTTTGCATGAATTTTTTTTTTTTTAGAGCAAACTCATCCCTACGGCTTTCCACAAGAGCTCTTTATCTGCATTCGATTATGAAAAGAGACCGTCCGTCAGGCTACGAGAAGCTAAAGTGTTTGAGTTTCCCCTTTTCCACTGAAATATACTGCTCAAAAAAAAAAAAAGTCTTCCATCCAAAGCTCAAAAGACAAATGCCACCCCTGACAGCCTTTCCCATTCCATATACCTTCTCCGTAAAAAGGTTCATTAATAGTAATTTCTCATTAAAAACAAGAGGGCCGACTCTTTACATCGGAAGGCTTTTAAGGGACTCTGACCCTCACTTGCCCAAAGTTTTGATGGCATGCAACAGACACACACATACACACACACACTCTCTCTCTCTCTCTCTCTCTGGGCGAGAGTAGGAAAGGAGCCGTTTACCTCTGTTGACTCCAGCAGTGCCTTATGCACGTGATTGTTAGTCGAATGGAGAGAGAAAGTAATAGATGTGAACGATCAGTGTTCTGTCAAAATGAGTGCCATCGTATCATCATTAGATTAAGTCATCCTTAGTTCACCGGGGTATAACACTCGCAATTTTTGAGAGAGAGGGAAAGAAAGGTGGCAGGGGTTAATGGAAGTCTACTTATAGTTTTTATTCAATCTCCAATCTCGAATTGCATAATTTGGCGGTGTATATGGAGCAGATAGATATGCAGGTACACAAATCCAATCTTTATGGAGGACTAATTTGTTTGTCAAGCCTTTAAGCATTGTTAGGTTCAGAACAATATTTTTTAATAATTGTTTATTAGCATCATTTTCAAATGCATGATTTGTGTTTTCCTCTTCATCATAGCTCCTATCCTAAGTATCCCTTGACGCCTTCCTACCTACCCTGACCTCCTCAAGTAAGCTTCAGCCTTGTCATACCTGATTTTTTTTTATGTCCTCTCCATGAACCTTTCATCCCTCTCATTTTTTAACCCTAACTTCTCTGTCAGACCACCTTTAACATCCCTCAACATCGACCCACTCGCCATGACCCTCCCAGTTTTTTTTCTTGCTTTTTTTTTGATTGCATGGTCTCATGATCATCGTGCATATTTTAGAAGAACCTTCTTCCAGCCCTGTATGAAGTTCAGATTATTTTGTAAATGTATTTGAGAACCCAAGAAATGGCTTATTTTGGGCCTGCTTTTCCTCCCCTATGGTTTGGAATTTTAATTACTTACAGTAGATCCTTGAAGATACACTCTCGTTTTTATGTTTTAGTTCCCTGGAGAATCATTCCTGTTTTTACGTTGTAGGAACCATTTTATCCTGTTTAAAGGAGCCTTTAAACATGTGACCTTTTTTTTGTGATTATTGTTTATTCCCACTGACTACCTTGTGGCATTTGCATATTTAACCTCCATATTGTCAAGGTTGAGAGGTAACTTTATTGAGCAAAGGGCCGAAATGAGGATGGTAGTTTTACCTTCTCCAAGAGTGTGGGAAGGAACTGTTAGAGTAAGAAGTGATAATTCACTTTACGAAGTATGTGAAATCTTCTCCATACTCTGACACTTTTGTTTAGTGTGAATTTAGATGTGTTCATTTATATATGATTTAAGAATATTTTGAATGCCATTGATATAAGTTGGTTATAAAATTTCTTTCAGTGATTGTTTCATTTGTTATTTTTCACTTGATGGAATGAATTAATTTAACAAATACTACAAAATCTCTATCGCCGTTGATAACCATAGCCTCTGTGATGAGCCAATGTAGCAAAATGTTCAATTGCCTCATCGTTTCACTACAATTATTATCTACTTTCAGTGATAAATTTTATTACAATTATGGTGTAATTTCAGTTTTAATTCATTTTTAACATGTTTTGAATAACAGTACGGTGAAGTGTACTGGAAAATACTATACTTTAATCTGACCTGACGATCATCGTTGTGTGACAACAGTTTATAGTAATAAATCAGTCATTTAATTTGTTAATTGTAGTGTCTATGACTTTCTGCCGTTGTGGAAAATCCTAGCTGAAAATATAGTTAAGTAGACACTCAAGTAGATGAAATACGTAAGTTTTGTAATATTAAAAAACTCCCTGTCATAGGTGGCATGAAAAATGTTTCACTTGCAACATATTGCAGAAGGTAACCATTCAGTTTAAATTTTTAGGAGCATATAGTCCTCAATGTCAACTTTCATTATGTTTTTATTTTATTATATTTGCTAGCAAAGCTCAAACTTCACATTCCACTTCATTTATAATTTCTATTCTTTTATCTCCTCAGGTATGGTTTGGCATCAGTGTTGGATCAGAGACTTTGTGGTGTGGAACGTAAGTTATGATATCTTCATAAAACTTTTTTAGTATGCTTGTATATGGCTGTATTTTCAAGGGCATGTGTTAGTTCCATTTTATGATGTTTGTTTTCACGCTGAAGTATGTCATCGAAATCTTTCATTTCCAGTGTGATATTTGTCTTCAGTATTTGGCTTCACACTCAAAAATTCAGTCACGATCTTCGTTTCAGTCTGATATTTATCTTCACACTCGAAGATTCAGTCACGATCTTCGTTTCAGCCTGATATTTGTCTTCACTGTCAAGTATTCGATCACGGTCATCGCTTCAGTCCTAAATCAGTGGAAGAAGACCTCTACCACTGAAAATCGGGGCCTCGGTCGTTTTCATTTTTCCAGTATCTCGTGTAGAGACGCCAATCGAGAGTTTGGTGAAGTTCCCTTAAATTCCTGTCTGGAGGGGATTCGACGTCACTTGAAGGAGGAAATTGGTCGGGAGAGAGACATTTTCTGAAGAGTCAGGTGGCCCATCCTTCCGAGGGAGTTCCGCGATGATTTGGGGTTTTATAACTTTTGTAATAGAGTATAGTTTGTCCCTAATGAAATTTCTTGTCCTCCTCGTGAAGGATGTAACGTCGGTATATTTCGAGAGCTACGAATATTGTTATGTAAACAATTGCTTGTTTCGTTTGGTATATATTCTGATTTTTTTTATCATTTAATGATTCATATAGCGAAAAGTATTCATTATTGTTGTTTACCCGTTTAACTTATGATTCAGTCTTTTCATATTTTAATTTTTTATACAATACTCTAGACTTTTGATTAAAACTTTCCAACTCTTCATTTAATGCTTTCGTCATTTATGGTTTTTTTTAAATGAAGTAACTTCATGCAATGATTTTAGACTATTTAGAGTAAATTCCTCTTTTTCTTTACAGATTATTTTTCAAGGAAACACTCTCTTCTCTAATTTAAATTATTCGAGTTATATAACTTCACTTATTTCGGTATTCAAAAATTACGTTGGATATCTATATTTTCATTCTTCGTTGTGTTATCATCACCATCCTTTATTGTTCCTTCAGTCCTGTTGTCTTGAAGACGAACGAAACTGTATGTTTGTATGATCCTTGTTGCTGTGACCCATTTTGACATGACGTAAATCGATAAATCAGATAATTGTCAGGCATTTGCTTTTATCTTGACTAATTTTTTTTTCTCACTGGTATTCCACCGGTAATGGTCTTCTTTTTTCTCTTTTTTCATAAAGGGGCTTTCCATTTTGGAAAAGATTCCCGATCAAGTAATGGTTTCTTTATTTTATTCCATGAATATATTTAAGCGCTTTTAAAATTGGTAATAATAATATTCATTTATTTTACTTTTAGTTGCTCATGAAGTAAGTAACAAAGTTCAATAATGGATTGGTCGTTTATCAGTTGAATATTTTTGGAAGAACATAATATCGCTAAAATAATGTATATATTTTTCTAATGGATGTAAGATTTTGTACAGGATGGGAAATTAATGTCTTCTTATACTTTATGATTAAGAAGAAATAAAAAAAAATGTGATGCGATGCAAGTTTAAGATTATAAGACAATATTGTACATATGAGATTTAACCCAGTCCCAGTTGTTCTTTCCCCCTAATTCCCAAAGTATGAATGTAATTTGATAATATAACGGTTTAAAAGTTTATATACACATGCATATACACACATACAAACAAACAAACACAACACACACACACACACACACACACACACACACACACACATATATATATATATATATATATATATATATATATATATATATATATATATATATATATATATATATATATATATATATATATATATATATATATATCAGCAATAGAAGAGTTCCGTGGAAATCGGAGGCGAATAATAAATATTAGAACCGGGGCTTGAATGAAGATCATCTTTATTGGTTGCGACTAGTTTCGGAGATTTATATTCCTCCGCCATCGGGCAATCTATAATGGAGTATATGTTGCATTTAAAATCAATGAAGTTATAGAGTAAAATGAAATTACATATTACAAGATATAATAACCTAAATACGCAGCAAAATCTTAAAATATAGAGATACAAATAGAAAATGTTTGTTGTCAAAAAGAGTAGAAATTAAAAGTCTAAAAATTAAAAGTTTGTTGAATTGCTGTGTTTTTAGACTTTTAGCTTCAACTCATTTTGAAAACAAACATTTTCTATTTGTATCTCTGTATTTTAAGATTTTGCTGCGTATTTAGGTTATTATATCTTTTAATGTGTAATTTCATTTTACTTTATAACTTCACTGATTTTAAATGTAACATATATTCCGTTACAGATTGCCCGATAACGGAGGAATGTAAATCTCCGAAACCAGTCGCAACTAATAAAGATAACTTCAGTCAAGCCCTGGTTTTAATATATATATATATATATATATATAAATA
>NC_089759.1:15346656-15409156 GCF_040412425.1 Macrobrachium rosenbergii
ACTCTGGTTTTTAAGTTATTTATCTTCTTCATATTTCCTCTCATCTCGCCCCTCCTTTCTCATAGCTCTCATCCAAGAAGGTCTGGGTCTTCTAAGTCGTCTGGTGCCCACAGGAGCCCAGCAGACATTAATACATACTAATCTCCCAGGGATTGTGAGAAGGACATGTCCAGTCCATCTCCTTTTCATAATTATCTTATAAATATAAATAAATACAGTAATATTTTTCACAGCACCTAAGAATTCGCTACCTCTTCATATCAAAAGGTATAAATATTTTTGTTTTGTTTTGTTTGTGTCAGCAATGATTTGTTACGGGACCCTATCATGACGTATATTTTTCAGCGTAAAGACACTTTGGATTGGATTCGAATTGCTGTGGTATTGAATACAAGCCGCGAATTGGGGTCCCTGGAATGGCTGTCATTTTTGAAATTGAGAATTAAAAGTTTCAGTCATGGCGCTTTCATTTTTTGATGGGGTTTTGGTAAAGGGATGATATTATGAAGTTTTCCTTTTAAATGACAAAAGCGGTATGAAAATGTATGGATTCAGGAGGAGCATTTTCCAGCGTGGCAGTTTTTGCGCGGTGTTGGTATTACGGCCTGGAATAGCAGAAACGCGATTAATTTGATTTCTTTGAATTCTCTTATGCTCATCCACACACACACACATATATGTATACATATGCATATACATACATACATACATACAGACATACATATATATATAATATATATATATACATATATATATATATATATATATATATATATTATATTATATTATATGTATATATGTTATAGTTCGTGTGCGTTTGAAAAGGGATAGAAAAATGAGTTATTCAAAATAATAATTATTCATTTATGTACTCAGCAAAACGGATAGGTTTCAGTAATTCGAGATATCATATATTACTGCAGATTCTGCTTTGAAACTATTCACATATTTCAATGATACTTACCAACTAGAGTTCTTTTAGCGAAAATTATAACAAACTTGTTTATGAAAATGAAACGGCTTTTCCCTGAATAATACACTTCGTTATTTTCAGATATGGCAGCCGTAACTTTAGCAAATAATCAGTTAGTAAATTCTCATGCTTTGCGCTTGGTCCTCGTCAATTCCATCTTCCTGTAGCATGATATCTTATTTCTTCTGCATTTTAAAAATTTTATGTTCTGCATATTCCTTTCGATGAGCATTTGAGGAGAAACGCTTTCTAGAAAAATTCTATACAGGATCTCTATTTGATTTTAGATTCTGATATGCATGTGTGATTATATACGGACAGACGAGCAATGAATATGAATGTGTATAAATGCTGGGTATATTTACGCGACGTACATTCATATCTATGTCAAAGTTAGATCACTCTTACATGTGATTTATGTCAATTATAACTAACAATCACTTGAAAAACATTTTTCATGGATCAAGAGCGCTTCATTTATCTTAAAATTGTTCTACAACGAACGGTATTCAGTCGTCAGCTAGAGAACATAATTTTCCCAGCAGGACGAGTGAATACCCTTGGCTGTACTGTAAAATGAGTCTAACTTATAACTGAAGTCTTTGTAGGATGGAGGCTACTGAGCGGCAATGAAAAGCTTAAGTATCATCAGATTGCTTTTTTAAAAATATATATATATATATATATATATATATATATATATATATATATATATATATATATGTATATGTATATGTATATATATATATATATATATGTATATATCTGTCTGTCTATCTCTGTCTATATATAATATAATATAGTATAATATATATATATATATATATATATATATATATATATATATATATATATATAACTATTTGCATGATCAGATCAGAATATTACATGATAGTATAAATAGTAGAAAACGAAAAATTATTAGAAAATGAATGTCTGTTATATGTTTGAAATAACATATACATAAACCAGCTTGTTAGAAATTCATAATTATATCTCAAAATGACAGCTGGAAATTAACATTCATACAAAGTGTTAAAACAATAATTAAGATGTCAGTCATTTTTTTATGTGATTCTCGGTAGTGGAAGTAAAGGTTGTAATGAATACAGTAAACAGTGGCAAAGTTAGCCTTCCATTAAAGAGGTCACGGATTGTAGACAGGATTTGCAGTCGTCACATTTATTCGAACGTAAATCTGGAACAGATGACAAATACACAGAACGTAACAACCTCTGTTCATTTCAACCGCTCCCCTTCCTGCCCCTTAAAGTTTGTCCCTTACAGAATTTATCTCATCGTCCTCATACTAGTCAAATTCATTTGGTTTTGTCACCGAATATTCTCTTCCCCACAATCCTTTGTCTCTGTAGATTACGTACAGCCCTTCCTTTCATCATTATTTTCATTATGTAATTTTGTTTGTTTGCTTATCTATTTATTTATTTTTTTGGCGAATCCTCAACCTAGTTCTTGGTGTATACGAGGTAGGGAATGCTCGCTAATGAACAAAACTCAAATATTCCAACAGAGAGAAAATGTTCGGCCACAAAATGTTGTCCGGTTTAGAGAAAATAGACTGAAAGTGGATAATCTGCATAAAGGGTTTGTCATGAACTTTGTTTAGATAAGTAAACACGGGGGGGTTTGCCGCAAGGTCATTTGGCTTCATGTATACAAAAAGGACAAGGAAAGTAAAATGCATTTTTAAAACTTTTAATTTAGTGTTATATGTTTTTCCCAGTAGTTGGGAAACGGCTGTTTACTGCGTTTGCTTTCGTTTTACTTCTTTCGTCTTTGTAACGAAGCGTTTCCTTTGAATTTATAATACCTATTAATAGTATCATGGATGATCTGAATGTTAAACTTAGAGTCACCATAAAATATTAAACTATAAGAGGCCATGGAGTCTCCCCTTGTTGTTGGTAGTTGCGAAGGAAATACAGCGTTATATAGAACCCCTGCATTGCACAAACATATGAATGAGGGAACTCCCAAATTAGCTGCAAGAGCGGAACAGACAACTTCTTTAATTATTCATAAGTGGCGCGTCCGTTTTCGGTAGTATTACCCAACATTACCAGATTAAAATGATTTTTATTGCGGAGGGAGAACATTTGTACACAGCGAGTTGAATTGTATAGCTAATGCAATTTGTTCATTTACATTTCTTCCCAGGTTCTGTTTACTAACATTCTGAGTAGGTTTAGAGAGAGAGAGAGAGAGAGAGAGAGAGAGAGAGAGAGAGAGAGAGAGAGAGAGAGAGAGAGGCTGTTCTTTGGTCGCTCCAGCTGTTTCATTTTACAACTTCCAGGGATTTGCTGGAAATCACGAGCCCGATGGTCATCTGTTTGCCTTCCTCTGTTGTTCGTAAATCCTTTAACCTTTCTTTAATTGGCATTGTATACAATCTTTTAACCGACCTTGCTCTCCATTATTTCCCACATGACTAAACCATCTCACAACACTGATCTGTCAATTAACCTATGCCATGTAACTACAACTCTCTTGTCAGTTCTTATGCCACATTACACAAACAGATCATCTCACCAGGTTTAACCTCTTTTTCTAACTGTTGTATTGAACATCCACACTTCACTTCCGTAAAGGAGAGTTGGCTCAAGAATCCCTTCATACATTTCCACTTTGGCTTCCATAGACCTCAAATCCCTTTCCAGTCTTGCATTCTGCTACTTTCATTGTTTCACCTACTTATTTCGCAACTTGCGTCTTCTTTCATCTACCGTCGTTGGTTGTATTTACTCCAACTTGTCCAAACAGGATAAATGATATGATATTCACAATAAAGTCTCTTATTTGCATCTCTTGTCAATTTGGTTAATGTTGATGAACCGAAGGTGCTAATAAAGAATCCTCATAATTAAGCAAGATATTTTTTTCATGCTTAACGATATTAGGGCATTATATTCAGTAACACGAATTTATGTACCAAACTTCGTTATTGGAAAACGTGCATGAAGGCATTAGCGGAAAATTTCCTAGTGATTTCCATGAAGAACGAGAGAGAGAGAGAGAGAGAGAGAGAGAGAGAGAGAGAGAGAGAGAGAGAGAGAGAGAGAGAGAAATTATGTGTATATATATATATATGTATATATATATATAAATATATATGTGTGTGTGTTTTATGTATTTTATATATATTCCTATTTTTTATTTTCCATTCATCACGATACCCGTTTCATATTTTTTTAATGAAATTCAGTAAAGGACTAATACTGTGAAATTATATGGTATGATTTATGACGTGATGTATCAACCACAAATTCTTTTCTTCCTCCTCTTCATTCTTCAACTTTATTTTAATCTCTCCCATCCTCATCCTCCCCTTCCTCTTCATTTCGATCTCGCCCATCGTTCCCTTCCTCCTCCTCCTCCTCCTCCTCCTCCTCCTCCTCCTCCTCCTCCTCCTCCTCCCACCCATCATGCTTTTGCAGCGTCAGCAGTAGTAGCAGCACCAGACCCGCTGTTTTTGGACCTGAGAGTCAGTGTATCGCCTAACCCATGTTTTTAAAATTCTCGTAATGATATTAGTGCGCAGCCAGAGTTTGACACTGAAATATGATGGCGTGCGTGTTTTGCATAGAATGAGCATTGTTGATACACGGTAGAATGTGATGGAGGAGAGGAAAATAAGCGCCGGCTGAGGAAAAAGAGCGGTTGAGAAGCGGGCTTCTGAATGTAAAGAAAGATTGATGGATCCTGTGAGGTGGATAGACGAACAAGAGTGAATGTTTAACTCAGTGGTGCTAAAGGGTGATTGATTATTATTATTATTATTATTATTATTATTATTATTATTATTTGTCTTCATAATTAGCTTTAAATATTTCTGTCATGGTGGTTCGTATATTTGTGGTTGATGACGGCAATTTAGTAGTCATGACAGTGGCAAAACAATGCGCGTGCACGCGTGTGAATTAGCACTTGGAATTAGTAGACAGTTGTATTTATAGAGAGAGAGAGAGAGAGAGAGAGAGAGAGAGAGAGAGAGAGAGAGAGAGAGAGAGAGAGAGAGGGGTGGGGTTGGATGGGGAGAAAGAATGCGCACATTTGGACCTTAGTTAAACCATGTGTGTTAAAGATCAGATAGAAGCTTGGGAGGCTGAGTCTGAGTAGGCTCAGGGAGTCGATATAAGTCTGTTTAGGAAAAGATAAGCCGTCTTAAGGAAAACCAACGAAAAGCATTCGGAGGATTTAAATGGGCCCCGAAGAAGATGGGATGTAACTGGCGATTTCAAGTTTCGATTTGTTTTTATTTACAGTTTCTTATTATCTTGTTTGTTTACAGTATTGAAGGCTTCCCTGATTCATTATAGAGGCCTCGGCATTTTCTGGTACATGTCAAGAATGTACAGTTTACAATTTTTTATATTTTTGTAGTACTTTTGTTACATTTTCTTCTAGGGCATGCAATTTTTCGTGCCTTGAGATAATAAAATAAATACGATGGTACACAATACAGCACATGCCTCATACACTGAAAAATGCATCTAAATGAATTGAAACATAAGTGATCACTAAGGTAGTTCCCTGAAAACACATTTTTGTGTAACCCCTTATATTTTTTATAACTTCTCTAACAATTTTACACTGAAGAGCTTGCAGCATTGTTTTGTTGTTCCGTGAGATTAACGTCACTTTATTAAATGCATTGTCACTTGAAATATCGCAGGCGAACACAATGGTACAAGATAAAAGGAATTTTTACAGATGAATTCAATGGTGATTAGTTTTCGTACAGTTATTAAACATTTCTGTGTTGGGCATTTCATGACTTTGGAGTCACGGAAACAAACGCGATTGCACTGAATGCAGCGTATTCTGAAGTTTATAATTTCAGTGATGAATAGTTTTCATTTAATTCTTAAACGTCTCCCTGTGTGAATAGTTTTTATATAATTATTAAGCGTCTCCCTGTGTGAATAGTTTTTATATAATTATTAAGCGTCTCCCTGTGTGAATAGTTTTTATATAATTATTAAGCGTCTCCCTGTGTGAATAGTTTTTACACATTTACCAAACGTCTGTCTGTTTCTGGTTTACATTTATTTATTTGTTACATCAAATTAAACACAATTGTACTTAATGTAAGGTATTTTGAAGTTGCTGAATTCATTGGGGAATATTTTGTATAAATATCAAGTATTTCTTTCCTTTTGTTTTTACTATTAATGAACTGATATATCAAAATGAATACAACTGCACTGTAATACACGGTGGTGTAATTGCCACAGTTAGCATCTTTATGCCCCAATATTTTAAGACACGCTATCCAGTGAATAGGAAAAGGAGAAAGAATAGGGAAACATAGTAGTAATTGTGTTCGTAACAATGCACAGAATCGGTGAACGTTACCATTAGACTGTATAATGTAAGACACTTTATGGCGCAGAATTCAATGGTGAAGAATTGCAAGCGGTTGAAAATGAAGGCCCTTTCGAAAGTGTGGCAATTATTCTCGTTGTAGCTGTTTTTTTTTTTTTTAGCCGGAGAAATGCAAACAAGAGTTTCACGGACAATTGCCGCTGACAGCAATATTAACAGCGGGTCTTTTGAAGAAGACTTTTTATCTCGCGTAACTGGGACGGAGTGAATTACTTCGAAAGGCTCGTAAATGACGGGGCCGGCGTTATTGCCATTTTCCTGCGTATTATCGTCATTACAGTTTAATGACACGTCCGAAATCATGAGATGCCCGGGGAAGAAATACAATGGATTCTTCTGTTTTTCTTCCCCTTTTTATATATACATGTATATATAATCATATATATTTATATTATATTTTATATATATATATATATATATATATATATATATATATATATATATTATATATATATATTATATAGTATATATATATATTATATATATTATATATATATATAAATATATATATATATATATATATATATATATATATATATATATATATATATATATATATATATATATATATATATATATATATATATATACTACACACACACACACACACATATATATATATATATATATATATATATATATAAATATACATATACATATATATATATTATATATATATATATATATATATATATATATATATATATATATATATATATATACATACTGTATATATATAATATATAGTATATATGTATATATATATATATATATATATATATATATATATATATATATATATATATATATATATATATATATATATATATATAGTTTGTATTTGCTTATACATATACTGTGGTTAAATTAGCTGAAAGAACTATGAATATTTTGGTTAAACTGACTTGCCGCGTGAAAGAATTTTGCAAGATAAGGTACTGTACAGACTAAATAAATGACGAAAGAGCATGAATGTATAACTGACTGCGTAATTTACAACTCATAAAACCCAGAATGCCAACGAGGGTTTCCTGAAAAGCAGTGAGTGTTAGGGCTTTGCTAAATGTCGAATATACAATACAGCTGTTTAGTAAGCCTCAAGACAAGATGAAAAAGAGAATAGCATTTAGCTTAAGACTAACCCTTTGGCCTTTCAAAAACTAAAACAAGCGTTACAGAAACTCATAACAAAGCACAGAATTTTGGTGAGAGCGGCATCGGGTTACAGTGAGGAACGGATATAACAGAATGTGGTTAGATTTCAACGGAAAGGAGGAACGAGTAACCTGGAATTGGCTAGAAACGAGCAACATTAAAGCTACGGCAAATGATACCTGCTATCATTATCACCGGGCCATTTTCAGCGACAAATGACTTCAGACTGATTGATGAGAGGGGCTGCGACCGTTAGCTTTTTTATCCCTCATCCGAAACTTGAATAATGATGTAGGAGAAGAGAGCGATGTCGATTAAAAATGGTAGCGGTTGTGTAGAAGGATTGTAAAGGGAACTTGATTGTTTTTGGTGATGACAGAATCTAAGGAGAAAAGTAGACAGATACGAAAGCTAGAGGAGAGAGCAGTTACACACACACACATACATGCATATATATATATATATATATATATATATATATATATATATATATATATATATATATATATATATATATATATATATATATATATATATATATATATATATATATATATATATATATATAATTGTAATAGCTATAACGCTCCAGTAGATTCATTCTCTCTCTCTCTCTCTATATATTATATAATATATATATATATATATATATATATATATATATATATATATATATATATATATATATATATATATATATATATATATATATATATATATATATATATATATATATATGTATGTATGTATGTATGTATGTCTTCAGTGACAGGAAGGAATCATTGCGTTATTGTGATCCCAGTTGCTCTAGTTTGTCCATTCCAGTTTGTTGCTCTTCAAAACGCTTCCTGGGGAGTTGTGCATCTGAAAGGTCTAGTGCTAAAAGGCATTCAAGGGAACTGCACGTGAAAACGACGGAGAACTAAAAGGATTCGAAGCAATCGCTTTTGACAATGCCTGAGCAAGCGCTTGCTCAGGTGTTAACAAAAGGAACGCCTGTATGTTTCTCAGTCTGGATATTTTATTCCCATATTTTCGTTTTGTTTCCTTTCAGTTCTGCGTATTGAGTGTAGTGACCATGGCGGTTGTTTACGCTGAATTTCATTTAATATTTCTTTTTTTTTCTATGTAATAGCTCATAACCCCTCATATTTAACAATGTTCCAATTGGCGTAAACTCACAACGCTGTAAACGCATATCACCGTAGTTTCTCTTTAGCTAAAAATACATATTCTGTACAGGCCACTTACAAATTGTGCAGTAAAATTATATTCTATACAAGTCATTTCATTTTACAAAGTGTGCTGTAGAGTTATATTCTATACAGTTCATTTTTATTTTACAAAGTGTGCAGTAAAATGACATTCTGTACAGTTCATTTTCAATTTACAAAGTATGCAGTAAAATGATATTATATACAGTTCACTTTCATTTTACAGTGTACTGTAGAATTATATTCTGTACATTTCATTTTCATTTTACAAAGTGTGCTGTAGAATTATATTCTGTACAGTTCATTTTTATTTTACAAGTATGCAGTAAAATGACATTCAATACAGTTCATTTTCATTTACAAAGTATGCTATAGAATTATATTCTATACAGTTCATTTTTATTTTACAAAGTGTGCAGTAAAATGACATTCTATACAGTTCATTTTCATTTTACAAAGTGTGCAGTAGAATCATATTCTATACAGGTCATTTTATAAAGTGTGCAGTAGAATCATATTCTATACAGGTCATTTTACAGATTGTGCAGTAGAATCATATTCTATACAGGTCATTTTACAAAGTGTGCTGTAGAATCATATTCTATACAGGTCATTTTACAGAGTGTACAGTAGAATCATATTCTATACAGGTCATCTTACAAAGTGTGCAGTAGAATCATATTCTATACAGGTCATTTCACAAAGTGTGCCGTAGAATTATTGACTCTATCATCGACTTGACTTTCAATTTTTTAGGAAAACTTGTACGGAAGATTTTTCCCACCATAAATCAAAGTTATTTCATCGCTTCCCGAGTAATGAATTTCTTACTCATTTTATAATTAGTTCATTGTCCCTCGCGATTAACATTTTAGTTCAGAAGTTAGGCGATCAATTCTCATAATTAAGAAGTTCTCTTCATTTCAAAGTTACTCGGCCGCTTCTCGTTATTAAGATTTTATCTTCATTTTGAAGTTAAGTAATCTTCTCTCATTATTGGTAATTCAAACTCGCTTTGAAGTTAATTTGTAGCTTCTGATTTTGATACTTGTTCTTTTACAAGTTAGAATTAAGACTTTTTCATTGCATTCGGTTTGCTTTTCGTTATAAAAAAGATTTCGTTATGAAGAATTTTTTCCCTATTATAGATTTATTTTACATAAAAAACCATGATGAAGACTTACGGGGGCAACCAGTCCTCTTTCATAGTTAAAAATTTGATTTAATTTAAAGTTAATTCAGTATTTTAATATATGTTAACTAGATCTTTGTTTTTTTTTTTTTGACCCATGGATATGAATAATGTTTCTCTTGCTTTTAAAGTGAGGTAATAAACTTTGCAAATATGCATTACTCTTCATTTGTCTTCGTTCCAGAGATTATCTCTGTTTTAAGATCTTGTTAATGGGTTTTCATGAATGAGATTTCCTCTGCCTCGAACAAGCAGTTGCTACATTAAAAAATCCAGCAGCTACAATAAACAAGTAAAAAATGCGCCGAAGTTTCTGCGGCGCAGTCGAGTTTTCTTTACAGCCGCTACAGAGTATAATCAAGGCCACCGAACGTAGAGCTATCTTTCGGCAGTCTCGGTATAATGCTGTATGAGCCGCGGCCCATGAATCTTTAACCACGGTCCGGTGGTGGCCTATCCTATATCGTTGCCAGAGGCACGATTATGGCAAACTTTAACCTTAAATAAAATAAAAACTACAGAGGCTAGAGGGCTGCAATTTGGTATGTTTTAAGATCTGAGGTCGGAGAGAAAAAAGTGCGGACGGACAGACAAAGCCGGCACACTAGTTTTCTTTTCAGAAAACTAAAAATGGTCAAGCTGCGGCGAAAATCCACAAAGTCACTGAAAAAAATTTTGAGCTACTGCAAAAATTCTGACGTTAGATCAACGATGTTTTCCCAGCATCAAGATACGTCTCTTACAGATCATACATCGTCACTTGGAATTTATTTTTTCATTTTGTTTATTTCAGGTTTACCATATAATGGCCAATAGCAGATTTCTTATTGATTAGTTGCAAAATACTGGAACCCTGTACTTATCAATCCAGTGCTCTTGCAACTGTGAAATGTAAAGTAGATGTCTTATTAAATCCAAGTAGGCATATAAAACACTGCATAATTATGAAGTCGATCCTATTATTGATATACAGTAGAGGTTAGGATAGTTCACTAGTATGAGGTAATACGTGAATGTATTGTTTTACTCTTTGTTTTCTTGATGCTGCTATTGCTAATTTTTTTCTTTATTGCCGAGGAAAGTTTGCTTGGTAGGCCCATGACCTTTTGACATGATCTATACAAGTGTTTTTTTTTTATTTACAGTTATGCGGTTAATAAAACTGATACCAATTCCTAAATACATTATGATAGAATTGGCAAACAGTACTTTGATTTATGTGGGGCATTGTGGTCATCTTATTTATTTTTCAATTACACTATCTAATGAATATTTTTTCCCTATGCTTGAATATCGCACTTGGTAAATCTGTCGTCTATTAGTTTGGTTTCGTACATAGGAAAATGACTTAGTCTTTTCAATTCGCATTCTGTAGCAAATATATTGAATGTGGTACCGAAGCATCGTTCCTGGGTTATGGAACATGCTGAAATAGGTGCTTTGAGGATTATGATGGATATTCAAGGTTAGCTGCTGATTCGAGATGCAATACTGAAATACAGACATTCTTTCTGGAATTATTCTGTTTGTTATTTCTTTTTGTAGGTTATGGTTTGAACCGCTAACATTGTGTTAGAATATCTATATATATATATATATATATATATATATATATATATATATATATATATATATATATATATATATGTATATATATATATATATATATATATATATATATATATATATATATATATATATATATATATATATATATATATATATGCACACACACATCCTATCTCCTGAGAGTGGGTGGCGCCACCAAGTGTTACCCTTTGAATTCTCCGCAAGTTTTTAGGAATACGCTTCTAACCCATGCTCTTCTTTACTTTAAACTAGACCCAAAACAGTTGACTAGCAATCAGATGCATGATTCAATGCTTAGATCAGCAGACATCCCATAGATTTTTCATAAACCCGACCTGAACACGCACCCACCCCAGTAGCGGGGATTAATATAGGGCGTGGCAAGGCTTACCTGTGGACACGCCTTAGCATTAATATGTCCATAAATACTTCGCTCTAATTTACATTAGATTAATTACGTAAAAAGAATGTAACAATTTGGTTTGATCACAAGGCTCAGCAAGTGTGGCATCCGCATAATCCGCAGTCTTCTTTAAAACATGACGTTAAAACATGACGTTTATTAGAACAGGCTCTTAATGGACTATGACCCAAAGAGCATTTGCTACTCTCACATAAACCAGTTATGTCATGAGCCATAATGTAATCTAGTCTAATAACATAGCGCATGGAACAACGTTAACACGAATTTGCTGTGTACTGAATGCCAGAACATTGACGCCACTTTGCGGGAAGAGATGGCATGTTTTCATTTTGCCTCGTTCAGTCTTTCACTAATTAACATGATGCTCAAGATCACTCATATTTCGTTATACGTTAAACGGGAGGACATGGTTTAAATGTCATAAGCATACTTTTATAAAGAAACTGTTGTCGCTTAATTCTTTCGTGCTTCCTTGTGTGTTTTTATAATAATAATAATTATAATATCAACCTTTGTATGATTCTAATCCTTTTTATATGATTTTATTCACACCTGGGAGTGGCCCGTCTTTAAACATTTCGTCCTCGAGAGAATTACATTAAAGATCATCTCTACTTTAGTGTTACCTTGACCTACCTTGACCTAATCCTTTAAGAACTGGTTTGCAGGTCGAAAAATAAAATTCTTTAAGTAGCCACAGGCTGCCCATTGATCAAGGATCCCTGCTGGAATAGAGTCAGCTCCATATGTCATTACAAAGAAATCGTCCTTTTACGGTCCAGCTAATTGATGGCTTATAAAAATGTATTAACTTAGTTTCTGAGGTATCTAGGTACGATTAGATAAGCAAGAAGAAAAAGACAGCTGTAATTATAGTAGAAGAGTAAAGAATAAATAAAAAAAGCGCGATTGAAATTAAAGGAAGAGGAAGACTTGTCATAATTACCATGCCTCTCCCCATGAATGTTTAAAATATCAGGCAAAAGAATAAAGTATTCGCCACATTTAGAAATTAGCATGAACTCGACTCCCTACCTCGCAGTCGAAGATAAACTGGTATTGCAAAGAATAGAAGAAATTCCCCGTGGCATAGAAAATAGCATGAACTTTCATTCCCCGATCTTTCATTAAGGACTGAACTATCAGAAGGAAAGGGTAAATTCCTTAAGAAGTTAGAAATTACAATAAACACGATATGTACTTCACTTGAAGTGAGAACCCACCTTGGCGGGTAAATTATGGCGGATCTCGTCCCGGAACTTATATGGGAAATCTCTTAATGTTAGGCATACAACAGTCGTGATGGACGTCCCCTATGTGTGTGTGTGTATATATATATATATATATATATATATATATATATATATATATATATATATATATATATATATATCCATATATATAAATTTATGTTCAATTGTGTGGCTGAATTAAGTTTTCTTGGCAATTATATTAATATTAGCATACTAATTTTATATTGAACATACTATTCGTTGTCACGTAAAAGATAACTATAATGATAAATAAAATGTTATCATCATTGTTGTTAATATTATCATTAGCGGTTCACATTTCATTGGCGACAATTTTTTCTCCTTTTTAGTATATGATCTGGCTAGGCTAAGAGTCTTAATGTTAATAATAGAAGAGATGAAATCAACAGGTCCTTTAAGGATTGGTTAATTTCTTAAGTTGACATAAAGAGGAATCAAAGGCACCTCTCGGTTGTTAACTTATTTTAGACTTATTAAGGGATTCAGAGCCGATGAAACACGGTTTTTCGACAACACCTTTTTATCAAAGCATCGGATGAAGGTGGAAGTTGGCAAGTGTGCTGTATATTTTATATAACCCTACCTAATTTTTGCAAGTATTATTTAGTACCTAAGTTCAATAGTTCTGATACTTATCTGAGTAAAAGTGTGTTTCCTATGCCAGAACCATCAAAATCGCAAGTAAGGGTTTTGAACACAATAATGACGTTAACCTATGACGTCATGAGGCTCCACCCACAGTGAAGAGAAGTTTACATGTGAGGAAAACGTCTCTTCACTGTGGCTCTGCCCACTTGCTGATGACGTATTCACTAATTAATATTAGTACCCATCCTAGGTTTCAGCGATATCAATGATGGCGAGCATTCTCAATAATTTTATTATTATTATTATTATTATTATTATTATTATTATTATTATTATTTTGTGGAGGTTTCATCGCAACTTCCACAGCAGTTCTTGGGACTAAGTTGTTAGCTTGGAATTCTTCCATTTTCTTGATATTCGTATTGTTTCTACTTTACAAATAATTCAGTGTATGCAATTCATCCACATAATGAACCAGTCTATAGTTAATTTGTTAAATCTACATCTATTCAGGGCGGGCATACAAAAAGACCAGCCGTTTTGTTTTACCACAGGTTTCGACACTATAGCCTTCTATTTGCAGTAAGTCAGGAGTGGTCACTAGAAGTAGAATTCAAATGAAAAGCAATGATACCTCATTTTCCTCAATTGTTAGAGGCGTAAAGGTCAACGCCATTGTTTTATGTCAATTAATGTAACCCATTGCTATTTTTCTTTGCTTTTTTTATTTATATCATACAGCACCCTCGTATAGCCTACTCGCTGCAAATAAAAGGTAATGGTAGGAGTCAAGATTTTGAGGGCAAGCTATCATTTACCTACTTAATATCAGTCAAATGTAACACGATTTATGTTGATACGCATGGAAAGGAAAATATATTGAAATCAGTTTGAATGAGGAACATATTGTTATAATCATTCTAACACTATACATAATTTATTTACAAAATGTCTTCATCGTGACTCCCGAGGAAGAGGTCGGGATTGTCTAACAACAGCTCCTGCCCACACTTCTGGGGTTAAGTATACCTTATTTTTACCAGACCACTGAGCTGATTAACAGCTCTCCTAGGGCTGGCCCGAAGGATTAGATTTATTTTACGTGGCTAAGAACCAATTGGTTACTTAGCAACGGGACCTACAGCTTATTGTGGAATCCGAACCACATTATGGCGAGAAATGAATTTCTATCACCAGAAATAAATTCCTCTAACTCTTCATCAGCCGGCCGGGGAATTGAACTCCGGCCCGTCGAGTGACAGTCCGCAGCTCTACCGACTCATCCAACGAAGAGTATACTTCTGGGGTGACCAAGTAACCATTACCCACTATAGAAATAATTACCTATTCACGCAATAGTAAATCTTGCCACGGGTGTTCTCGCTTGTATACAAGTGGCAAGCCATAGCACAAATGTAGTCTTGCAACCACAGGGACAATTCCATATCCTGCTGGCCATTATCGAATTTGTTGAAGCCTAGACTGTAAGCATATCCATTCACCGCCTACCTGGTGGATGGGCGGAGCCTCATGACGTCATATTACGTTTACGTTACGAATTGTTTTAGGATCCTTGTCTGTGATTTTCTCGGGTCCGGCATCGGCGACTTCATTTTACTCTGTAAGTATCAAAACTATCGAACTTAGGTACTAAATAATACTTGCAAAAATTAGGTAGAGTTATAAAGTATACGCTTGCCAACTTTCACCTTTATCCGATGCTTCGGTAAAAAGTTGTTGCCGAAAAACTGTTTCATCGGCTCTGAATCCCATAGTAGTAGTGCACGTATGTCAGAGGCTTTACCCTGTGATACCCTTTCCACTAAGGAGTAATAATTGAGAACATGTGGTGAACCACATTATATCACATGCTTCTCCTTTCAGTAGTGTGTCCACAGTGGTCTAATACTTCTGCATAAGTAAGCATTCCTGTACATCCAACATCGTTTTCTGACCATGCATAGTTCTTTTATAACATCACCTTTCTATAAAGCCACGGATCCCAGAAGTAGTCATCAGAATCTCTTCAGATTCAAATGATTGCTAAGTTTTTGTACGTCATCAAGAACTTCATATTTTATTTAAAAGGCTCTCAGTCAGACAAGAACTCCTCCAAATGCACGTTAATCATGCTACACTGCGGTATAACCTTTTCATGTAGCAGCAAAGTCGGATGAGTGATTCTTGTAACTGGAGCCCCGAGATGATTGATTTCTTTTTCTATTATTTCAAAATTTCCCCAAAACAACTTTGAAACATTACGGTCTTTCGCCTGGACTGAGGCAGGGGTAATCGATTCCTAACCAGTGATACTAGCACACAGTGGCGTCTCAAGTTCAAGCCAGTGGGTCTTGCACACAGCTTGAGAAACAGACAGCACTATTTTTGCCATTGCACCAACTGCTTTCTCACCCGTTATAAACATGGAAATCTTATATAAAGATTAAGTAAGCTTTTCATGGTGCCCTTGGTATGGCAGGAGCTACACTCTGGGCACCCAGAATAGTTCTATGCAAGACTAAGCAGCTTCTGCTATTCTCTGTCTTTGAAGCAGTAACTTTTAATGTAGTTATACAACTTGATATTGGGATTTGCGAGGAATGTACCATTTCATACTTGTAAATTGGTTGCCACAACTGCAGGGTCATACCCTGCTTCCTTTATTTGCGTTTAAGCTTGTCAGTTTTGCAGTAAAGATTATGGAACTCAGGCTTTGTTCGTGCATGAACCGGAGGCATTTTCCTTAGAGCAGTGCCAGAATGTCAACATGTTTCATTTACAATGTCATGAACATATATATGTCCGATGCAGCTAGTTACATCTCCAAGTAGGATGAGTGTCTCCTTTCTTTCAGGTCAAGATCTGGGATATGGACCATCGTTTTATAATCCTTTATTTTCTCTGCAGCCGCTTTGATTGTATCTGTAGCCGTCTGAGCTTGGTATTTGATCAACTAGGGTGGGCTGAAGTCTGGATGAAGTATGTAATGCTAGGGATCTCAGACCAAGAAACTTGTATAGAGAGCCAGAGGACCTTCACTTTCTGAGGTCACCCCTGCAAGGGGAAAGTTATAAATGTGCATGTGTATATATATATTATATATATATATATATATATATATATATATATATATATATATATATATATATATATATATATATATATATATATATGTATGTGTGTGTATGTGTTTGTGTGCTTGTGCTTGTGTGTTTGTGTCTGTACATACACACATACTTACACTCATTCACACACACAAATTGTATTTCAAGTGTGATAATACATTAACATGCCGCCCATGATTTTCCAGCATGCAGTCACAGTCGCCCTCTCAATTGTTGAACTTCTCCAACCGGAACCAAATTGAATGCTTACACCGATGCCTGAGCCAATTCCGTAATGTAAACTCTACATTAAAATCTATTGAATTCATTCCGGCGAATTTGTTCATCCAAAATCCATCACTTGGTAGGGAATTGTTCATACAAAGCCGTCCTGTGGAGAGGAATTGTCCACCGAAATTCCCTCAGTGAGGGAATTGTGCTGAGCTGATCTACAAAGCTGCTCATGGCGCTGGCTCTGTTCCCGTTTGGGAATTGAGGCTTTGCCAGATTGAAACTAAATATTAATCTGCGCAATAAAGGCTCGATGAATGGCCATTCCATTACCCAATGATCTGCTCTCAAATTATCGGCTGTGGCTAATTTCGGGTGCCATTATAAAATGTTTTGGCAGCAGTCGTCCTACCAGTGTCACGTCCCGTCCATTCATCCATCGATTTCCTCCATAATAACACAAAAGTGTTTTTGTCCTTTGCATTTTCATCTCTGGAATTTAAATTACTTGGTCATAATGACATCAGGTGAGCGGTTCCTTCCTTTTGAATGTACGTACATTCTTATCAGTACTTAAGTTTATTGATGGAAAATTATAACATACATACATACATATATATATATATATATATATATATATATATATATATATATATATATATATATATATATATATATATATATATATATGTGTGTGTGTGTGTGTGTGTGTGTGTGTGTGTGTCTGTGTGTGCATAAAATTTTGTATCTATAAACTTACACACACACACACACACACACACACACATATATATATATATATATATATATATATATATATATATATATATATATATATATATATATATATGCATGCATACATACATACAATTTTGCGTCTACAAATATAAATAGAGAGAGAGAGAGAGAGAGAGAGAGAGAGAGAGAGAGAGAGAGAGATGATTGTGTGTTCACCATACGCTTCCTTTTCCCCTTTTGAAGGGGGCTAGCACCAGAAATGCATGCACGTATGCTAATAGATCTGTAAACCTTTAATAGATGTTATTCTCATTTCTTTCATGTGTCCGTCTATGGCTTATTCTAACCCTGAGTGTCATTTTCAAACCCTGTTTTATTTTAATTTACAGTTTTTACTATTTTATATTAAATTCAGGCTTTTGTTTTCACCTGCTTTTAATTTTTTATTTTTTACATTACTTTCTTTTTTTTCGTTGTATTTTAATCCTGCCTTCTCATCATCATTTTTCTGTTCTTCGTCTGTTTCTGCTGTTATATGCTCATTTATCCTATTTCTCATTTTTTCCATTTACCCATGTTACTCCTTCGCCTTTTTCTTCTATTCAATTTTCTCCTTTTATTAGTCTTTTTACACCTCCCTTCCTTCCTCTGCCTTCTCATCTTCCACCATCTCCTCCACGTCTCTTGTATTTCCTCCGCCTCAGCTTCTTCTTACGTTTTTTCTATTTATTCCTCTAACTACCTCTCTTTCGAGTCTTCATCATTCTCCAGCTCCTCTTCCATCATCTTCTTCCTTTACTCATCTCTTCATTCTCATCTTCCACCTTCCCCTTCATCTCTCTCATCAGAGGCGATGGCTCTTTCAGACCAGAGCCAACGTCAGCACCATTAGGGCCGCGATCGAGCCCTTGAATTTGAATTTTTCATAATGTTGTTGATGCGTCACCTCAATTTGGCTCCGAAATACGAACTTGATTTACGATTTGTCTGCTGGGGATGCGATGGTTATAGGCTGCGATATGAGACATTTCAGAAGGAGAGAGTCTGGAAGGTAGGTGGTGGTAGCGAGAGAGGATATTGACTATGTTTACGATTATGGAACGCCTTATTGCAAAAAAGACTGGTGTTAGTCGTAGAAAGAAATATTGTAAAAATATCAGTTGTACTACAAAGACCTCTCAGGGAAAATGACAGTCCTGGCAAGAGGTATTGTAGAAAGAAATTTGGTATGAGTGGTTGGTAAAATAACTATCTTTGGAATGACCTGTCGTGGAAGTGACGATTCCGGAAGAAGCTAATGAGAAAATGAAAATCATTGATAGACTTATAAATATGACAGTCCTGTAAAGGCCTATCGGGAAAATAACCGCCTTTAAACGGCTATTGCAAATGGCGATTGTAGTATGACATGTTACGAAATTGACCATATATTTCGAAAATGGCGATATTGTACGACTACAGTGAAAGTGAAACACCTACAACGGGCTACAATGAAATTGACAAACCCAGGGGTAACCATTTGTAAACTTGCCGAACCTGGAAAGACTCATTGGTGCTATTGTAGCCATTTCCTCTTTGATTAATAGATTATAACTGTAGAAACTTTTATCTTGTCTCTTGAAGGTTATTGAAACCGAGAGAGATGACGATTTTCATAAATACAGTAGGTAAATTATTTGGCTAATTTCTGATTTATTATGATCATATATATATATATATATATATATATATATATATATATATATATATATATATATATATATTATACGTGTATACATACACACGCATACATATACATACGTATATATATATATATATATATATATATATATATATATATATATATATATATATATATATATATATAATTATAATAGTTTACAATTCCTCTTAACTACTTGAATTCTTTGCGGCTTTGTAGTGACAAGCATATCCAAAAAAGCGCAAAGAATTCGAGAAGTTAAGAGGGCATTGTGGCTATTACAATTACATATGTATCTGGTAAAAGTGACCAGTAGATTCTACACACACGCACACACACACACACACACACACACACACACACACACACATATATATATATATATATATATATATATATATATATATATATATATATATATATGAGACAGACAGATATATCAAAAGAGATGACTATCTCTTAAGAATTAATTTTACATTTAATCTCAGTTTCTTTATCAAACAAGCACAAAGTAGCAGACACCAAAATGAAACGAGCAAGGGCGCCAAATTTCCCTTGATTTTACATTCCGAAGTCTCTCTCTCTCTCTCTCTCTCTCTCTCTCTCTCTCTCTCTCTCTCTCTCTCTCTCTTCTTCTTTTATGCATGCCCTGCCACGCCCCTGTAGCACAATCCACTCTTTCTCTGTGCATCAGAAAAATGAACTCGTTTAAACATAAAGTATATTAGGTGCATTTGCATGATGTGCTTACATGTGCTCTTTGTCCACCCAGTTCAAGGTTGGCTCAACAAACATAAAGAGAAAATTTTGATGTTTTAGTTTTATGTATATATATGATGTGTGTGTGCGGGTGTTTGTGTCTGTGTGCCAGTGCTGTTCTGCACTCATGTGTATCACATGTGGTTTGGATGTATTTAATTATGAACACATATGAACTTTCGTCTTTAAAAGTGAAGTTGAAGACCACTAATTCGACACGAAAAGATAGGACACGAACATCGGAGCTTAAGTGATCCATTAGAACACGAAAAAAATAAAAGAAAGATCTCTCTCTCTCTCTCTCTCTCTCTCTCTCTCTCTCTCTCTCTCTCTCTCTCTCTCTCTCTCGCTGTGTGTGTGTGAGTGTCTACATCTGCGCTTTGCACATCACAAAATTAACTCGTTTAAACACTGTGCGTAATAGACCCATTTGCATGAGGCCCCATGCTTATTCATCGCTCTTCAGGCTGGGTTTTAAAATAGCCCGGAATTGCAAGTATTTCTGTAGCAGTTGCTGGTTTTTTGGAGCAGGGTAAGCAGACCTTTTAAATATACCCAGGTTATATATAACCTTATCCCTAAGAGGGACATATTATGTTTTCCTGTTAAAGTAGAAATTATCATGGAATTAAGGTTTTAAAATCTTTTTCTTTGCCGAGTGTAAAGAACTGGTGTTTCTAATATTGGTGCTGATAAATATTACATTGGCAAAAGCAATGTCTTTTGCTAGTGGAATTCACTGGGGTTCGTTCAGCGTTATAATCTCATATTCAAGGTTTCGTATATGCTCATTCAACTAGACTCCTTTTTAGTTTTCTGTAAAAGAAAACTATCATGCCGGCTTTGTCTGTCCGTCCGCACTTTTTCTGTCCCCCCTCAGATCTTAAAAACTACTGAGGTTAGAGGACTGCAAATTGGTGTGTTGATCATCCACCCTCCAATCATCAAACATACCAAATTGCAGCTCTCTAGCCTCTGTAGTTTTTATTTTATTTAAGGTTAAAGTTAGCCATAATCGTGCTTCTGGCAACGATATAGGATAGGCCACCACCGGGCCGTGGTTAAAGTTTCATGGGCAGCGGCTCATATAGCATTATACCGAGACCACCGAAAAATAGATCTATTTTCGGTGGTCTTGACTATGCGCTGTAGCGGCTGCACAGAAAACTCGATTGCACCGAAGAAACTTCGGCGAATTTTTTACTTGTTACTCTTTAAAGCGAGTAGCTTGAGTCTGTCAACACTCTGATATTCAGCCATAGTTTTTTTTTTGGGTGGGGGGTATTACTAGGTCCTGCATATAATTAAAATAAATACTCCTTGGAATACGGCCCTGCCACAAATAGCAACATAGGTACCTCCAGAATCTGCACAAACCAATGTGAATGATGTATGTAGGACACGCTCTACTTTCCCAGTATATAATACAGACGGGGCTTCCAGGCATGAATATAAACAACCTGAAAGTGTAGAGTTTTTACTCACGGGCTTCATCTTTTGATTCACAAGACAGACACTGAACATGGCAGTGACCAGTATTTTGTTTTTTTCTGAAGGTATCCCTTCTTTTCAGAAACTGAATATTGGTTTCTGAGCAGCTCTTATGAATAAATTTCTAAGCTGTTTTAGTTGGTGTGGGAAATTATTAGATAATTATTTCAAATAAGAAAATATAGAATATATGTGTATATATAGATATGCATATATCTATATATGTATATATACACATACGTGCATATATATGTATATATATACACATATAGATATGTATATCTTTATATACATATATATTCTAAATGTTCTTATAGGAAAATATGTATATGTATACATATATATATATTGTGTCTGTACCTGCGTGCGTGTGTAAATAATGAACTCAACGTATAAATTGTTGGCTTCCACTGTTTGTTCATTTAAAAAGGAAATCAAGGCTTGCAGTGAACATTCATAGCAACGCTCCGTTTGAGGGGCCTTTTCATTTGCAATAATTATTATGACAAAAGGATTTGCCATGAAACATAGTTAATAGGTGAATCTCCAAGCCGTCTCGTTTACGTTGTCATCAATGTAATTATTGTTAACATCATTATCGGGGACATAATTGGATGCTATTTTTTTGTTGTTGGGTTGCGATGAACCGCTTTCATTGAAATGAATCATTCTGCATGGATTTCCCTTTTTTGTAAAGAGAGAGAGAGAGAGAGAGAGAGAGAGAGAGAGAGAGAGAGATTCTGTGTCAGTGTATGACGAACGTGATGTCATTTATATAAAAGGGGTAAAGTCCTTCTACCTGATGAACTGACTTCATATAGTTAAATGAAAGAGGCCTTTTACTGAAGGGCAGGCATTCTGTTATTAGAAGAACGTCCTTTTAACTGAAGAACTGACGTAATTTACTTGAACGAAGTCAAGTCACTTAGATAAGTGAATGACATGAGTTAGCTAAAAGAATGTAATGGAAAAACGTCAGGTAGAGTTAAAAATTATTTTTTTTTCGCTGGAGAATTGCCTTTGTTTAGTAAAAATGATATCCATAACACTTAGAGTACTGACATAATTTAATTGAAATAAATCCTGTTAGTTGAAGGACTGGTGCCTTTCAGTAAAAATAGTAAAACTCTGTTACTTATTGCGCTATTTAGTTAAAAGAATGAGGTGCTTGTAGATTGCGTAATTCAGTGGAACCGTCTAGGTAAAAAATAGCGTTATGCAGTTAAGGGAACCAAGCTTTGTTAGTTCATGGTTGAAAGCAGTTTATTTAAAAGATACGATTCTCTGAGTTGAAGTTCTGACATCGTTTCGTTAAGAAAGACGACGGGTGTCATTTAGTTACAGGAATAAAGAACAAAATGTTGAAGGAACGTCGCCATTCGATTCAGGATTTGGTTCTCTTAGTTGGGAATATGAATTGTTACATTCAAAAGAATAAAGATAAATTAGATATGTCGTTGTTATAATTTAGTTAAAAGAATAAGGTCCTAATGAATGGCTGACACAAGGAGTAAGGGCTTCCTATACTGATAAAAGACATCTGTGTTCAGAGCAACGAAGTGTTTGCAGGGCTTGGTCGCAGCGACGGATTTTGAAACACTTAGTAACGACACTTTGATCAGTAGTATATTTTCTGCTTTCCTTTGTCGATGACTAGATTGTTAGCCGTTACCCTTTCGCAGTTATTATTTCATGAAATATCTGTGTTTTGAGTTATCCATACATATATGGAAATATACTCAGTTACTTAAGTGTTTGTTAGTTCATACAGATTGGAAAACCTTTTAATACAAGGTTTTATTTAAATAAATGAATGCTCATTAAGAGACGTGTGGAAACGTCCATAAGATTATTCACAATGAATAACACTCGCCTCATTAACATCCGTGGTCACTTAAGTACAATGTTCTAATTGTCCAAATACAAATTATGCTTATTCATAAGCACAGCGTAAACCTAATAACGAGGACAAATGTAATGAGTGTTAAAATTACTTGAACGCGCGCTTAAATTTGGGGAGAAACACGTTGCACTTAGTGCATATCTGTTGTGATTTTCCTTCAACTTGCAAACGTCTCAAATATGAAAATTTGGTATCAAGTCGATCTTATGTTAAGGAACACTCATTTATTACATGTTACACGTCAATAACGTTTTTTCATATTCTTTTAATGTTACCCCTTACTTCTCTCGCTGCAAGTTTTTTTAAATATATATTTTAAAAATATATATGAAATTATGTTTTCAGAGTGTATTTTCTGGTTAAGTATTATAGGGTTAGTTTTATATTTACGATTGCATTAGGGCAACAGTACTAAATCTGAATGGATGGACAGAAGACACATTTTTATGGAAAACAGATTTTATCGTAATTCCTTACTCGTTTTTCTGTTAAACGAAATGTTTCGTCACTGTAAATTCCACCACCCCGTTATGAATAACGTACTTTGTCAATCTAGTTAAACAGAGGTGGATTTTTGTCTGTCTGTCCCCTCCAGGCCGTATGAACAAAATTATCTTCCCTACAGTTGCTCTCTGTGACTTAACATCATAAGGCTAATCAGTAAACTTAATTATCTTTGGGTTATTATGAGATAAATGGAGTTTCATCGGTATAAAGAGACAGATTAAAAGTTGCGTCTCTCAATATAGGACTCACTCGCCAGCCATTCAGATATAAAACTGAAAGTACGGTTCGTGGATGGACTACAAATGTAAAGCAACCCTGCCCCACCCTCCTTTTCCCCGGCTGATGCAGAGGACGATGGGACGGCGGCAAGTTGATGTCAGTATGCAGCCCAAACCTAACATTTTGGTATTCCATGATCGACTTAAAATAAAATAATTGCGTTATTTAATGTCATTTTTGTTAAAGTTAGGAAGAACCCTTAGTTGTTTTGGGCTTTCGTTTCACCAACGAAAAGATCAATCTTGATTTAGCAAGTGCAGAAATGGTGTTGTAATGACTGTTCTGTTGTTTTCCTCCAAAGTCATGTTTTCTTATGGGAAGCGGCTTGTGGGTAAAAATAATGATTCTAAGCACAGTACTGAGCGGTGATCAATATAGTGGATTTTACATTTATTAGATTTCGGTCCGAATGTGTATGGACCTACTAACGTGCCATTTTGATAATCCGGAATTTTTATGGAAATTGCTTCCACTTTTGACGAGATGAATTGGCACAACCGACGTGTTTTTTCCTCTAACGATCGCAGCTCATTTGGCCGCCTCTCGTTGAATAAAATTAGCAGCTGACCGAACTCATAACTGGAGCTGCGCATGTCCGTCGAGTGGTGCGGACGAATAACCCTGCACTATGCTGCCATATGAATATAACTTGCCCTAAAAATCGACTTGTGGTAAGTAGCCTTTGCACTTCAGCTCGACAGAGCTTTCATCTGAGTCGCTGCGCTACATCACGGACTGTCATATGAATAGCCCTGACTCCTGTCATTTTGATAATTTTGGACTCCAGTACGACAGAGCAGCCATATGGTTAGACATTGCTCTCCAGTACGACAGATATATCAGAAAACTCAAAGCACAAATTGTGACTTTTGTGAAGGAACACCTGATGCTCTTCTCAGAGGAGCATATGCCTTTAATGATTTTTTTTTTTATTTTAGGTTTCTTCGACACAGATCCTTTCAAGGTGTGAGGTCATTTTATAACTTGAATCATTACTGCAACAGGTAAACTCAAAAAGCTCCATGACCTTCAGACTTCCGGTGTTTCATAGGTCTCCTTAAATTGAATAAAGATAGTTGCAGAGGGGAAGCGTAGCTATTCAGCGAGTCCATTAAGTATTATATACTATATTATATACCCGAATCCAGGCTGCTTTATCCTTTTCAAGTATTCCTGAATGAAAAAAAAATTAATAGTAGTCGTTGAGTGCTACAGCAGTCGGACTGTCAGCTTTCTTTAGAACTTGCGTGGCTCATATCTTATGATAAAAGCTTCTGAAATTATGGGATTGTAACGGTTTACTTTTCACCTCTTGTAATTTTGGGGAAACCATTAAGCATTAAAATGTGTGATAAAATTAGGCATTCTACTCTTTTAAGTTTTGCCTAAGAGGTTTTTTAATGCATTACTTGGAAGAAATCGTGTTGTTAGAATATCAAGGGTTTGGATTTGTTTCATTATGAAATATGTTGTATATCTTGTGAAAAGGTTGAAGACAACACGCATAAACACACGCTATTATAAATACATATATTGAGAAAGGAAGAAAAAGAGCTTTTGGCGATTAAACTTTGTTTTCATTTTATAATTGTATAGTTAAATGGCGTGAATTTAAATTATGATAATGTCCACAGTTATCCTTAACAATTGGTTAGTCCAAATCTTTTATTAAAAAATACTTGAAAGTAAATCAGGTTCAATTACTGAAATCTCTTTAAAAACAACTCCGTTAGAAACCCGCCCATAACCAAAGCCAAAAGTAAGGAAGTATTTGGCAAACATGGCACCTCACCGAAAAGTAACAGATATACTTTCAACTTTTCCTTCTATCGCAGAAGTGATTGGAAAACTTTTTCCTTGCCACGTTTCAAAGTTGGACGTCTTATTACTAGATGCCAAATAAAACGAGAATTTTACTTTTTTTGTGGAGAATTTGTGTGGAAGAAAAGATCACATTATGGAGCAGAAGAAATGTCCTATAACTGGATATCTGCCGGCTTCAGACTATTGGGAATCTTTGTGAAATTCAAGGTTACTTTTGGTCGATGTTCGAGATCCGAACTTTAGTAAGCAGGTGCACGCTTTTCCTAATATTTACTATATTTTATTAAAAATTATGTAGTAGCTAGATGGGTCGCGCATACACGTGCACCGCATATCTGTCTGCCTATCTATCTATATTTACACACATACACACACACACACACACACACACACACACACACACATATATATATATATATATATATATATATATATATATACATATGTATGTATGTATGTATGTATGTATGTATGTATGTATGTATGTATGTATGTATGTGTGTATGTATGTGTGTGTTTATGCAACATTCATTACACGAACTGTTCAACTCTCGGGATGTGATTTTCCATTAGGTTCATATTTTGCATAGGACGCTGGATTTATAACCTCCTCCCATAAATCACGCCAGGATTTATATGATATTCTTCGCGAGCAGTTGAGCAGAAAACCTGCTAAATCAATAAAGGATTTTCGACCCTATTAACTTCCCGGTATCGGTATATCTTGCCCTGGCCCGGCTGCAATTTGTTACGGGACGCCCAATGTCTGTCACGCCGGTTATGCTTTCGGGGTCCAATTCCATCCAGTCATTTTCGATCATTATGATAAACCCCTGAAAATTTTTGTTTTTTTCGTATTTTATCGATTACATTCACTTGTTTCCTTAGAATTCGTTAATTGTTCATGTTGAATATTCGGCACTGTTATTTACTCCTCTGATATGTATTTTTAGTTTCTTTGATGTATTTGCGTCATTCAGTCGCTGATTTTTGTGTTATTCTCTCTAAGATATACTGTATGTTCTTCTCGTGTTGGTTTAGTTGCGGCCATTGTGATGCCCAAAATGGTGTTCGAAATTTATCGTTTCTGTTGTTTTTGCAAGGTTTATATTACTTATCAGGTTTATCTTACTCATTTTCAACATTTATTATTTTTGTTACTGTGCTAGATATGTTTCAATTACAGTTGTTCACTTTCGGTCACTATGATGAATCCTCATATATCTTACATTAGTATGTTTTTAGCCAGTTGTTTTTTTAGATTGTTCAATTGTAAGTCAATTTTTTTTTTTAGATTATTCAGTTTAATTCCTTTCAAGTTTGCATTCAACAGTGTTCCTAATTTTTTTATTAATTACCCATTCATTTTTATTAAATCAACACTTTTAATAAATCTTTACATATTTATTATAAATGTTTAAAATCCAGGAAACTTTTTCGTTCCTGTAATAATTTGAATTGAGTTATGATACAATCTAAGAACGCATCTCCCGCAAATAGTTGTACAATAAAATGACGGAACAATAGTTTTCGTGCAGTGTTTCTCTCTTTTTATATATTTCTTCCCTCAGTTATGGCTACATGTGAATTCTTTCCGCTTCCATACTTTCCAATATTTTCCTTCCTTCATTATATCTGCTCCCATTGTCCTCCAATAGATGTCAGTGAGGGAGCAATAGATCGCAAAATATACCTGGTCTAATAATTCCCGTATCCCTTTTGCCATCACACCCGCCAGAGATATTTCATCACAAGAGGTCGTTCCTGCCACTATATCCTCTTTTTCTCTTGTCTTTCTATTCGAGCTGATGTGACAGTTTCTCTTTGTTTTCTCTTTATCTTTTGCTATGCTGCCATACCTGTGTCCGCACCCTAACCCCTCCCCCATCTCTCTCTCTCTCTCTCTCTCTCTCTCTCTCTCTCTCTCTCTCTCTCTCTCTCTCTCAAAGACCTGTTATGACAATCTTTTTCCATGCTGTTCTCCCACTGCCCTCCGTTCAAACTAATCCATCTCTCTCTCTCTCTCTCTCTCTCTCTCTCTCTCTCTCTCTCTCTCTCTCTCTCAAAGACCTGTTATGACAATCTTTTTCCATGCTGTTCTCCCACTGCCCTCCGTTCAAACTAATCCATATCTCTCTCTCTCTCTCTCTCTCTCTCTCTCTCTCTCTCTCTCTCTCAAAGACCTGTTATGACAATCTTTTCCATGTTGTTCTCCCACTGCCCTCCGTTCAAACTAATCCATCTCTCTCTCTCTCTCTCTCTCTCTCTCTCTCTCTCTCTCTCTCTCTCTCTCTCTCTCTCTCTCTCTCTCTTTCGACCTGTTATGACAGTCTCTGGATTGTCTCGTGACAGGCGCAGCAAACCCGACAGTTCCTAGAAAGCCGACTGAGTAACGAGAAAGAATGATGAAGAGAGGAAAGGCAGTTTGACGGCTGGGAAGAGCATGACAGCATTGATCAGCGGATCAGACAGCTATTATGATGCTTTTATTTTACTTTGTGTGTGTGTGTGTGTGTGTGTGTGTGTATGTGTGAGGGTGAGGGGTGGGGAGCGTGGTGTGTTGTTCCTCGTACCCATACTTCTTTGTTCCCTTCTTACTGCACATTTTCGTTATGCTGCGCCTAACAGTTTTTAATGTTTCCTTGACGTTGTGAGACTCTGCTTATAATTGCTTAATCGATATGCTTTCATATGTCTTTATAAAAACGTCTAGTTTCTCTTATATATATATATATATATATATATATATATATATATATATATATATATATATATATATATATATATATATATATATATATATATAAATTTTTTTCTTTGTCACATATTTACCTTTCCCCAGTTCTTAGTAAGTAATATACCGATGTGGTTGCTAGCTCCTGTGCCTTATCCACCCTAGTTGCAACCCACCATAGGCAGTAATCTAGCAGGTGGCTACTTATTCATTGCTTAGATTAACGGAGGAATCATATATTTTTCATGAAGCGGGCGTGAATCGTTCTTCCTCCCCCCGAGATCGATCTTGGTATTCTCGCGTTGAGCTGAGACTGGTAACCACTCATTCACGGGATGAATACGTATGCATACAGGATATACATACAAGCCTTCATACCATAAATTAAATTACATATATAATCCTGTATTTTCATCGCCGGCTTTAATTATAGTACAGATGATCCATTGACTGATATGATAGTTGAAGAGGCGCTCTTTGGTAAATAAACACTAATTATGTCAAGAACTTAGTATTACGTATCACATTTTATGAAAGGTTATGCAACTTTGTTATTTACTTCATAGGCCACATTAAGTGATGGAATTGTTAATGATTTTAGTGTTTTTACTTGGTTTTTGATTCGTTATTTTCTCTTAATCCCATTTGTTTGGTTCTTTTTGCTCTTCTTCTCTCGCCTCCTTAGGCAACCCCAGTCAATTCCTTCCTAAATCCTGTAGTTCAGTTCAATTCTCCCCTCCTTTTATTACTCTCGGTCCCTTCTTTTAATTTTCTCAATCCTCTTCCTTTTTTTTTTAATCTTCAGTTGTCTCCTTTAAGTCTACTATGTCCCTCTTCTTTTTTCTCTTGGAGTTTTCTTCGTACAGTTATAGTGATCCCCTTAACCTCCTTTTGGTCCGATTAGTGTCAAGATTTACTTTTTCGAAACTTCCATTATTTTGAATGCAAAGGCCGATGTGATTGGCAGCCTAATATTTATGTCTAGGAAACAAGAAAAAGAAGTGAGGAAGATGAGAAGCCATGTGGTAGCCCTGTGTTTTGAATTCCAAAGTTGGGCAGCAGAGCTAGCTAACGCCCTCTCTCTCTCTCTCTCTCTCTCTCTCTCTCTCTCTCTCTCTCTCTCTCTCTCTAGTTTTCTAAACCATCCACCATTTGCCCATTCAGTCCTCCGAGTGCCTCTCATCAGGCCCCATATGGCCCCCTCCCCTCATCCCTTTCAGACGGTATTTCCCTAAACCTTTTTAAGTGCCTTCTCTCTTTAGTCACTTCAGATCCAATTCTCCATTAGTCTGGTGGGTCCCCTCATTCCCTTCAATAATATTTTTTCTTCCTAATTTTTTTCAACCGACCTCCTTCCTTTTCACTTACATCTTAAGCAGTGAGTAGGTTGTTTTTAAGAAAGCTCGTAGGGAAACAGAGTTGTAAAGGCATATCTTAATTGGCGTTGTCTGCAAGCTTCTTCCCTTTTTTTTTTATTTCATTAGAAATTTATCTATAATTTTCGGAGCTGGTAATGATCTCTTTCAAACAGAAATCTTCTTTTAGGTTTTCGAAGTATTTATCAGTCGTATGCAGGTCCACAATTTACGTACGAATTCTGCATTGAACAATCGTAACGCTGCCCTCCATGAAATCTTTTCAGTTTCATAGTATTGCTAGGCCATTGTGTACGTTTCAGCTCCGCTCTTTTATCGCCGCCACTTCTATAAGGGGCTGTCTCCATAACTTCCCTATGCTTTTGTTCCGTTATTTCAGAGGGATTTTGGTATTTTAAAAAAACTTTATTTTCTTCGCATCTTCCACCTTTTAGTTTGTTACTGTTGAAGTCATGTCAGCGTGAAAGGCTACTACCATTAGTTATCCTGATGGTAGTATACCTGTCTTGAGTCTGGTGTAAATCACTGTTTTTCGATAAAATCCATCCTGTGTCTTGTCCGAAACACTGGGCACCAATTTTAAGAACAGATGTTCAAAAGGTCAAGTCACAGGAAATCCAAATTTTCCATCATGCTGACTTTGAGATCAAACCGGTATGGAATTGTATTTTCTGTTGTTCGAATTTCCTGGGCTTGTAGGTTCGAGGTTTCGTATTAAGCCAATGTGTTTGGACAGCCAGGTAGAGAGTGCTTCCTTCCACTCAACATACCTGTCATCTTACGGGCTGCTCACATGAGCACGGGCCGTGCAGACATAAGGCCAGCTTAATATAACAGCAACAAAAGCCTATTGTAGCTAGGTCGAGAAGTGAGTTGTTATGACTGAGGGAGGAAGTAGGAAGTGAACCGTGGAGCGAACGGGAATAATAATAATGTTCATATTTGCAAATAGACTTGCGTTATCTCATCAGTGTTGGGAATTTCGAGGTGAAAAACAAAACTGTTGGTACTTTTTCTGCTCCTTTTTTTTTCAGAGTATACAAAACAGAAAATTTCTCTCCTGTTAATATATATATATATATATATATATATATATATATATATATATATATATATATATATATATATATATATATATATATATATATATATATATATATATATATATATATATATTATATATATATATATATATATATATATATATATATATATATATATATATATATATATATATATATATATATCTCTGTGTGTGTGTATAATCCATGTGTTTTTTGAGAGAGCTGAGTGAACATATGTTACTATATGTATAACTCTAATTCATATGTTTACTTCACGAGAATATGATTTAGTTGTGTGTGTATGTCTATGTAAGCGTATGAAAGTAATCAGTGTGTAGTACTTGCAGTCCATGATGCAAGGTCTTCAGTATGTTTTTGTATGCGAGAATGGGTAGCCAGCACAGAGAGAGAGAGAGAGAGAGAGAGAGAGAGAGAGAGAGAGAGAGAAAGGTTAAGTATACCTTAGTTTAACCAGACACTGAGCTAATTAACAGCTCTCCTAGAGCTGGCCCGAAGGATTAGACTTATTTTACGTGGCTAAGAACCAATTGGTTACCTAGCAACAGGACCTACAGTTTATTGTGGAATCCGAACCACATTATACCGAGAAATTAATTTCTATCACCAGGAATAAATTCCTCTAATTCTTCATTGGCCAGCCGGAGATTCGAACACGGGCCCTGCAGCGTGCTAGCCGAGAACGGTACCGGCCAGTCCAACGAGGAACTTAGAGAGAGAGAGAGAGAGAGAGAGAGAGAGAGAGAGAGAGAGAGAGAGAGAGAATTCTTCCTAAATAAGAGAACAACAAGTGTGTATAAAAGTTTGAAACCTTATTGAAATTGCTTCTGCGTACAGTTGTTTCTCAGTTTCCTGGTGATCATGAAGTTTACGTTCTTTGTTTTGACATAATGAACTGGAGATGTTAATTCTCCCTGAATGCCTGTCATAGTGTAGTTATTGTGTGGAGGGATTTTGTAAATCCAACGTTCTCTGGCAATTTCCTTGAACAGGTTTTAGATTTTGTGGGGGGGGCGGGGAACTTTGACTACTTTACGAAAAAGAAAATATAAGAACTTGTACGAATTTGTAAGTCTGCTTTTATAAAATATAGGAAAAGCTTCTAGATATGATCAATATATTAAAGCTGTGGAAGGGAAGAGATACAAAAGAACATAAAGATGTTTATATAGTGCTAAATTTTAAACACTTCGTTATGGTGTCATTGCTCTGATGATGGCTTTAATGAAGAAATTACTTAAAGTGACATATACTGATCCTGAGTAGACTCTTTTTCGACAAAGACTACACTTGCTTATGATAAAATGTCTCCACTTTGCATATATATTCTGAGATTTATTCGTCCATTGACATCTCTCCCGTGTTTACTATCCTTTAAAGAATAGCTTTATGTTTGTAAATATTTTACTTACGTCCACCATAGACATTTCATTTGTTTTAATGAAAGCATTGCGTGAAATCACACAAAAAAAGTAGTCTTAAGTTCCTTATAGGAAGATCGGAATCCAGAGGTCCACAGGAGGCCTGTTGCTCTCTTTCATACCTTGCCTCACTTTCGGCCCGTCCGCCTTTAAGCAAGGGCCCGTGCTAGCTTAGGGCGGGTTGAACGGACCACCATCAGGCTAACATTACACAAAGTGAAACAGAACAAACATCTCATACTCGTCACCACCTGCTTCCATAATCTTCAACAAGACCTGACTCATCTTTAGCAAGTGTCATCGTCATTTGGGGTTTCATTCGCCCAGTAATCACCTATTGATCGTGACTGGTGTTCCCGTAATACGTGAGTTTGCCTCTCACTTCCACTCCACCGAGTAATCTTCCTCGATGTCTCACCTCCCTTTTTTTATTATCTCACTCACCCTCATTTCCATATTCATTCCACGTCGATGAGCTATTACCCCTGGCTCCCCTTCCCAGTTCTCTGCTCTTCCTCTCCCCTACTTCCCCCCTACCCTGCCTCCTCTTGTTTCATTCTCTCCCAACCCCCGTCTTTCAATCCACAAGAAGCACTTCATTGCATTTTTTTTTAATCCTCGAACGCCCACTGTCATCTCCCTTATTTTATCATGTCTCTTCCTCTCCCGAGCCGCATTTCCTCCCTCACGCCCTCCCCCCTTCCCTCTGCACCGATCCTTTCCCCTCTTCTCTTTTCGTCTCCCCTCTCTGTGAGTGCGTCGTCTACTCATCCCCTTCACTGCCTCCTTCACTGTGTGTCTTTCTCCCTGTCTTTCTCTCTTTTCTCCCCTGGGGGCGTATAATCTAATTTGTTGACGACCTCCGGCGCTAATTCCCGCTCGAGGTCTGGTGGTCAGCTGTAGAGCCTCTTTGCACTTATTTCTTCTTCACCTTCTTCGTCTTCTTACCTTACCAGTAATGGTAATAAATTTATTTAACTGAGGTTCGTAACATTATTCCCGTTAGTTTGGCTACTAGAAAGATGATTACATACGATAAAAAAGATTTATCTCTGTGCATGTTTTGCTACAGAATTATAGTGGTCAGTAACTTTCAATGAACCTGATCTTGTTCGTGTACAGTATATGTATGTAAGCTTATCCAGTAGGGTAAAGCAGCGTTGGCTCTGATCAGCACATGAATGGGTTATCACCGAGAAATGCTAGACGCTGTTTCTACACTAGCCCCTTGAATATCGTAAAGTACTTGCTAACAATGAAAGGGCAACACTGATATATATATATATATATATATATATATATATATATATATATATATATATATATATATATATATATAAATAAATATATATATATTCTTTTGCCCGGCATCCCGTGGAAGTGAAAAGGAGTGTCTACCATCCACGATTCAACAGTAAATGTTGTAGAATCCGTTGAATTTTTTCTCTCAGTGAAGACACCTCCTGATAGAGGAAATGGCTTAATGTAAACAAAAGCAAATTTTAAGGATATATTTTGTGTTTGTACAAACAATATCCAGCTGTCTGATTATGATCTAATTATGTCTGTGCCTAATAATCCGTTCGCATCTGCGTGTCTCTGCGTCAGCCCGTCCGTGACTTTTCTTACCCTAATCTCTCCCGAACTTCTCTACTTGTTCTACCTGTGTCCCCACCCAGCGTGAAGTTTAATAACTTCTCGTAATTATCTCATGGGATGAGCGCTAGCAAATTCAGTAATTAGTTCGGTTAATGACCCAGGTTAGCCGTCGGTAATTACCCCCCTTTCCCACAAACTCCTTCAGGAGAAAGAGGTTTGGAGCTGCGGGGTAAATATAGAGCACGATGTCATTCCATGTCGGTGTAGGGATGAGGTGATGTCACCTGATATTTTGGAGGTATGATGTCATCAAATACATTAAGACTACATTAAGACTTGGGGTGTCAGTGAATGAGGTGGATGTTGAGATGATGTCACTAGATATATTGGAGGTGGGATGCCACTGAATTTATAGGAGGTTGAGATGTCAGCACATCTGAGAGGTAGGAGACTCCGAATATTTTGGATTTCCAAGTGATGTCACCAAATTTTTTGAATATTTTGAAGTTTGGATTTGTTCATCAGATGTTTTAGATATTGAGATGATGTTGCCAAATATATATGAGGCGGGAATATAATCAATACGTTTGGTTTAGGATGTCACCAGTTTTGTTTTTTCAAGCCTACCAGATATTAGTAAAGAGAATAGATATCGCCAAATATTTCTGAGAATGAGATGGCGTTAATAAACTGAACTTGGAGTGTCACTAAATATTTCACAGGACATACTAAATATTTCATAAAGCTTACGTGATATTACCAAATATATCGAAGATAGGATAGCAGGATAAAGCAAACGAGTTGTCAAGCTGGGGTGGAAAGAGAGAGAGGTGTGAGGGAGAGGTGTAATAAAAGTCAGGTTGGGTAACAGAAATAATTGTTTGACTTTCTTTGGTGTCTTTTGTATTGATAGAGGGTGGCAAAAGCCCTCTCTGTTCGTTTGTGTGTTTTCCAATCAAATGTTTGCTTAGGCATGGATGGCGAGCAGCCCCCTCCGCCATCATTTCGTTGAAAGGGGAATTCGGTATTAAATTATAATTGCCTGCAGCATGGAACGCGTAATATTTAATATAGAATACCTTTACATATTCACCTTAGCATGAGAGAGAGAGAGAGAGAGAGAGAGAGAGAGAGAGAGAGAGAGAGAGAGAGAGAGAGAGAGAGAGGCGCATTATAGTTTAACATATGCATGGAGCTGTCACAAGTGATGTTCCATCTCCTTTCAGGTAAGAATGGATTGCTGGAACGAGATTTTCGAAGGGGGAGTCACTGACCAAATCCGGAAGTGTTGTTATCCTATAAAGCTTCGTAAGTTCGCCCTTAGATAGTCATGCACTTTGTATTTTTCTGCGTGTTTTTTTCAGCACTTTTTTTTTTTTTTTGCATACGCAGTAGTCCTGATGATCGTATTGTGTGTATATGCGTGTGTGTGGGTGGGTGAAAAAGTCGTTTCTTTATGACTTATTTGTTTCTTAGTTAAAATTTCAACTGTAAATCTATCTTAGAAATTTATTTCGAAAAATGACAATCTAAAGTACTATAATGGCCATCCATTATAGTATAATAGTCTTTCGTAATGTGCTATTGTAATGGCTCTCCTTTAAATTTTCTTTCGGCTTTGTGTCAGTTTGTTCTTGTGGCCTTTATATTTTATTTCTAATTTTTTTTATAATTGAGATGGCAGTGAATGGATATATATTCCTGGCCATGTGTCCTTGTGATTTTTGACAATGCCTGTTTTAGAAATACTGACGTTTGAAGAATTATTACTCCCAATGAAAGGTTCATTGTCACACGCATTCAAAGATCCTTCCCCTTAGTCCTCACCCCCAAAAGTCCGTCAGATCCCCACCCTCCTTTTCCCCTTCCCGAAGACTCTAGAAGAAATATTCAAATCAGATAAATATCAATGTACCGTTGGATCTTCCCTCGACATTGCGGAGAAGGCTGTGACATTGCACTGCCCGCATTATGAAGTGTTCTGCATAAATTCTCAGCGCAGTTTTCATGGTAAGATTTAGTTTAACTCTTCCGAATTAATGACATTCAAAGCGGAATCAGTTCTTAAATCTGAGAAATAATGTCGTCTTAGGTCGCGCATTACACACAAAATGCCGCCGTAAAGAAAAGAGCTTTATAAAGATATCGTCAGAATGCTAATTTTCCACCGTATTTCATACCTTCCATCGACATGCCATCGGAATCCTCTGAAATATCGCATTGATTGCCCCTTCCTTTTATAATAAAGTCCGGGTATAAATTCGCGTCTTTGCCCCCGGGAGCCAGGCTGTAAATCATAACCCCCGGGGGTTATTGACGGCCAGACCTCAAACTTATGCGATGGCTGTCAGCACCAGAAGTCGCTTGTAAAGGAAGGCTGCTGGAATCAGAGGAACTTCGATTTTCCCAGTGTATAAATGAGGAGCTTCTGTTTTCTTTTATCCCTCTCGTATAGTTATTTATGCTTTCTGAGTGTCTTTTTTTTCGTTTTTTTAGAAGTTTATTTTTTCTTGGTTCAGACAAGACGTTGCTGCTTCAATTGTGGACTTTGGAAAGAATTTTACAAACTTTTCCTTGGCGGTTCTTTTCTTCGACTTCTTTTTCTTCCCTTCCTTCGATCGAAGAAAGTCCGAGGAAAAAGAAATCAGAGCGTTTGTCTAAGAAATTGTCTTCTTGCGTGCTCGGGTTCTCATTGGATTCTTCTTCTTCGCTTTCTTTTTCATCTTCTAAATATCGCAGTTGTTTTTTCAAGACATGAATTCTTCAAATAAATTACTAATGTAAATATTTTTGATCGGCCGATCTGTTTCGTGGTCGTTATGGTTTTGGTTTTTATTCCCGTGTTATGATACTTATCGAGTTTTTAGCCATCTCTCTCTCTCTCTCTCTCTCTCTCTCTCTCTCTCTCTCTCTCTCTCTCTCTCTCTCTCAAACACATACCCATATACAAAATTCTTTAATTAATTATAAAATAATAATTATGATTAATTGGTTTACTGAAGGACAACAGTAGTTTTCGTTATATATATATATATATATATATATATATATATATATATATATATATATATATATATATATGTACATATATATTTGAGAGAGAGAGAGAGAGAGAGAGAGAGAGAGAGAGAGAGAGAGAGAGAGATTTAATTTGATTAACGTTACACTGAAAAATCTCCCTTTCCAAAAGTAAAATCGTTCGTACCGCAGGCGTTTCAACACTACGGCTGCGAGCTTCCTAATTTGACAATGAATGGAAAACAAATGGCCAATCATAAGACTTGCGTTGGAAGCTAATTGGCAAAGGATACGAAAGATGGAGTTCCTTAATGATCCTATTTTGCGTATCCCAAGTGATTAGGAGTTTCCTGGTTGGATGGGTTCGATAGGGAGATTATTGCAAGAAATTTTCAGCGGGGATTGTTAGGTTATTTTTTCATATTTCAGGAGTCATCTTGGTCGGAACGTTATCGTCCTCGATATTAACTAATTGTTTAACTTTCATAACATGACTGCACAGTACCCTATTATTATTACTATTATTATTATTATTATTATTATTATTATTATTATTATTATTATTATTATTGAAATAGTTTTACCAGGCCACTGATCAGATTATCAGCTCTCACAGGGAAGGCCCGAAGGATTTGTCCTTACTTATATTGCATTTTTTTCCCATTAAATTACAATTTTTCAAAGAGTAAACTCTCATACTTCTTGCCAGAAGGTTTTTGTTTCTAAAAGACTTAAAACTGAATGGGGAGAGATGAAAGGGAATAACTGAATGTAATAGGCAAAGAGTAATGAAGCTGGAATCGAAGGGTCGCTGCAGTAACCCTTTAAAATGGGTGTGATGTGTAAGTTTCTCTCTCTCTCTCTCTCTCTCTCTCTCTCTCTCTCTCTCTCTCTCTCTCTCTCTCTCTCTCTCTCTCTCTATATATATATATATATATATATATATATATATATATATATATATATATACACTGTATATCTCAGTGAATTTTCAACTTTTCGATTTCCTCATGCTTAACGGATGCTCCTGCTATCCTCAACCTGACATATCGTGTGTGCATCCAAATCTTAACGCAGGCGTCAGTTTCATTATGTTTCTTTACTTATGGTGATGGGCATATCAGAGAGGCATAAGGAAATCGTGAAGTCAGTTTGGGTATTTATATGTTTGCATGTATATATATATATGTATATATATATATATATATATATATATATATATATATATATATATATATATATATATATATATATATATGGACAAGCGCACACACACACGCACATATGTGTCTTTGTTTATCATATGAAACAAAAGACAGTATTTCTTTATCAGATAAAACAGGTTTTTCCTATTATAGGTCAACTTTCCCTACAGATGTTGCACAAGTGAAACTTTGACCATATATATAACAGAAGTGTGAGTCAGGGCTTTAGGGCCGACCTCATTATAGATTACTCTTAATCTAATATGCCTGAGCAATTATGCATCCCCAAATTTCATTACATTGTGAGATCGGCTACAAGAATTGGTGTAGGCTTAATTGTGAATTACTGCGGGTTCCTGGATTATTAAGTTTTCTTCTATCCTTGTAGTACCCTGTCGTTATGTGTTTCATTCGCCGTTAAGATTTTTTTCCATTTGAATTAGGTTCTTTCATGAGGTAAACATGCTTTTATTTTACTAAGGAAATGTTCAACTTGCATTCCCGTATTCGACTAGGATTGCCCTATAAGGTAAAGACAAAACGTATGGAGTAAGAATGTTTCACTGACGTTTAAATAATATATTATTTTCTCTTGTTATTTATTAATACTGAAAAAAAATTTCTGTGGCTATTATGCTTTTTTCCCCCGTAAACTGCTCCATATCAAGGAAAGCTAATGGACAAACAAAGGTTTTAAAATACTAAAAATGAAAAGACTTAGTTCTGAGTCTCACCGGACGAAGGGAGAATTAAGTGAAACAAGTGCCGGAGACAAAGAGGAAAGTATTAAAAAAAAACATAAAAACACTGAGGTGGTTGAGGGGTAAGGGAGATTGTAATGTGGATAATATCATGACGGTGGCTTGTGAGGATTTTATCGTATCCAAGGCTTATGAGGTAATGGTTTCTGCATTAGGGCAGAATCTGTAGGAAAGACAAAGACGTAATCCTCTTTAGAGAGTCCTTCTTAAGGGATAAGGTATACGTTCCTCCAGGGGATCTGATAGTACATTTCTAATAATTCCGACGGCGTATTGGGAAGTATCTGCTGCCTCTTCTGTCCTGGAATCTTGTGTAATATTTTCTGAGGAAACCTGATGGATTTTAAAAAAAGAAATAAAACTTTTACCCATTTGTAATGACATCGTCTGGTTCCTTTGCAAATGGATGTGTCTGACGTTGAAAAATGAACTGGTTCGATGATGAATTTACATACGGGAACGATTATGTGTTTCTTAAGAGATATGAGGATAACCTGCTAGGAGGAGTGGATGATGAATTTTAGGTGATGAATTATAGAAAATCGTGCTGGATTTCTGAAGGCATCAGATGATAAATCTTTGGGGTAGGAATTCCCAAGCTTTTCAACATGACAAGCAGTCGGCGGCGTCATGGAAAACATCACCATAATTATGGACATTGTAAAACAGTTCAATAAGTAAGACTTATATTAAGTTCAACTAAAACTTTAGTTTACTAGTGCAGAGAATTCACGGATAAATTTTGTACAATTAAGACGTTTATTAAGAAGTTGTTAACATTTAATATTCTTGTGTAGTATACATTTACATAATGTAATGATGTACACTGATAATATGTTTCCTTCTTCAAATAACTTGTTATTGAATACACTGATTTGGTTTTATAACCGAATAGTAACTTGGAAAAACTACTTGTTTTATCGGGACCATCGAAATGAATTGCAAAATTTTGCCAGACCTTAAATACTGGTATGTAAAATAAGCTTCGAAAAAAAACCGATACGTAAAATCTATGTACGGCAACTCATGTTTCATATTTATTGATAAATCCTTTATCAGTATGTGATACAGAATATGTTTGGTCATGTTTATTTTACCAAAAAATATTTTCAGTACAAATAAAAAAAATGGCTAAGTAAAACCAATAATTTACTTTGAAACATGTAAACAGTAAAGTTTTGAATCATTGGAAAGAAAATTATTACAGACTCTTTTGGGTAATTATATTCCACGTCGTGTACTTTACAGTACAGACTTTACCCTCTTAAAATGATATATTGGTCATTACATTAACCATGGTGAGATATACTTGAGAAAAACAATAAAAAGAATAAAAATTTTTACTGTGAAAGCAACTGGAGTCAGTAATAAAACTGCATAGAAAACCAATACGAAGGACAAAGCTGAATGCAGTAGCAGCTCTCTCTCTCTCTCTCTCTCTCTCTCTCTCTCTCTCTCTCTCTCTCTCTCTCTGGGAAAAAATGCATAACACGAACGTGAATGCTAGGTTTGGCCCTAAGTGTTTTTTTACATAGCACTATATCTCTCAGTTTTACTTTAAAAAGGTATTTGCATAGTCGATACTGGCACTTTCAAAATATTTTTTTTCATAAATAGACTGATAAAAGAAAACTATATAGTGATTTTTTGTATGATTTTATTTTACTTAATAATGTGATATCCAGTGGAAGGGTATGACGTATTCTATAGGGTATTTTATGGCAAATCAAGTACCAGGTAATTAACTTATAAATATTTAGTTTATATATGTGTGTATATAAATATATATACATACATATATATGTGTATATATATAAAGTATATATATATATATATATATATATATATATATATATATATATATATATATATATATATATATATATATATATATATATATATATATATATATACACACACACATATATATGCATGTATATAAATTTATATATATAATCTGTATATTATTTTATGTGATGGATGTTCAGCTACTTTTGATACATTACTGAAGGGTTCAGATGATATATTTTTGAGGGATATGATGAACAGTTTCCTCTCTTCATTTCCAAGGGAAAATGACGTACCCTTTCGGAGGGGATCTATTATTTAATTTCTGAGATAAGAGGGTTAACTTACCTTTTAAACTGTTCATTTCCACGTGGATGTAATTAATTTTACAGTAGAGTTCATCCATTGTTTACCCTGGTTCAGATGACTGACAACTTATAATTAGATGAAACATATCAGATTGGTTGAACTTAGGGGATTTTATGTTGTAGATATGATGCTTTGTTTCATGGCGAAGTTGCTTTTCAGCTGGGTGAAAAACAAACTACATTCACTGTGATTTTTAATGTTCCTGCCTTTAGCAGGCTCGACTCCCGGGATCGATTCCAGATTGGGAAAAACTAACTTAGCCACATTTCTGGGTAAATTAATTTTGCCCGTGCTTGTATAAGCAATGAACTGTGTACCTGATAGTTAATAGACTTTGATTGTATCAGGATGGAGAAAGGCACTGGGCTTTCAAAATTATGCTAAAAGACCTACTGTGAACTGAAAAGTTAAAAACCTCTAGGACTACCCATATGTATATTATGTATATATGTATTATATATATGTATATATATTATGTATGTATATATGTATATATATTATATATATATATAATATAAATTTCTGACTCACATCAGGATCAGAAATTTATGTCTGTTCCACACGTAATTGTGTTGATTACATATATATATATTATATATATATATATATATATATATATATATATATATATATATACATATATAAATACGTATATATTTATGTATGTATGTATGTATATATATGCATACATACATATAGATAGATAGTGTGTTTGTATGTCTGTGTGTATACTTGTGCCAGCGCGCCCATTGGCGCGATGGTAAAACACCCTCTGAATACACAATATCGCTACTGCGTTTACATTCGCAAATGAGGGAAACGTAAAGCCAGATTTGGTGCAGGGATCATCTGCGCCCTTGCGCTCCCAGACAAAGAGAGAAGGGCATAAAGGGTAAAAAAGAAACGTACCCTACCACATAAAATATTTTTTTTCCTTCTTTTTTTTATTGTTAAGGAGAAAGATGTTACCTGTGAGTAACATATTTAGCTCCATTTGTTCATGATATGTGAAGTATGGTAATTTTATTTTTTTGTAGGAAACATAGAAATAAAGAATGCGTTGACGAAATATTATTATTATTAATATTATTATTATTATTGATACGAAGAGTAGTAATAGTATTATTAACATAAAAATTTCCTTTCTTCTTCTTCTTCTTCTTCTTCTTCTTCTTCTTCTTCTTCTTCTTCTTCTTCTTCTTCTTCTTCATACTATTATTATTATTATTATTATTATTATTATTATTATTCACACTAGAGATAATAACAGTAGTAATACTAGTATTACCATCATAAAAATTTTATTTATTATTATTATTTGCACCAGAGGTAATAATAGTAGTAGTATTACTATCATAAAAATTATTATTATTATTATTATTATTATTATTATTATTATTATTACTTTTTTGGAAGGAACACCAGCGAGTCTCCTGAATGACACAGCGGAAATAGTGTATTCGCTACAGGATATTGTATGCTGGGCGAATTCCCGCGTGACGGAGAACAAAGAGGAAAGTCAATGAAAGTGCCTTCGTGGGAAACAAAAGAAACAAAACAAAAGTTGACAATAATAAAAAAAGGGGCGATGAAAATCGAACTTTTATTATATTTTTTTTTTTACAGTTACCCTCTTTCATCCTGAGATACCCAGTGTTGGGAAACGTGGCGTATTTTTTCGTTCCGAGGTGCAATGGGAAATCATGACGAAGCTTTAATGCAGGGAATAGGTGTGTTGTGCTATTGTTATTGGCAGGATTAAAATTAACGTTATATTGCTGCTTGAGAACCTTCATAGTTTAAATTATTATGGAAGCCGATTCCTCTCTCTCTCTCTCTCTCTCTCTCTCTCTCTCTCTCTCTCTCTCTCTCTCTCTCTCTCTCTCTCTATATATATATATATATATATATATATATATATATATATATATATATATATATATATATATATATATATATATATATATATATATATATATATATATATATATATATATATATATATATATATATATATATATATATATTTATATATGTATATACATATATATATTTATATATGTATAATATAATATATACAGTATGTATAGAGAGAGAGCAGGACTTTGTTGGTTTGATGCTCTCTCTCTCTCTCTCTCTCTCTCTCTCTCTCTCTCTCTCTCTCTCTCTCTCTCTCTCTCTCTCTCTCTCTCTCTAAGCTTATAAGGTTATGAAGGGATTAAGAAAAATGTCTCCTTCAAAATTCGCGTGAATTTTCTGGCGGACATGTCTTCATTCGTGTCTCTTCAGGCGTTTTAGCAGTTTCTTTCCGGTCGTCCGAAATTATGTGAAGAACCACTGAACAAGACAGGCTAAGATAGATTGTAAGGGGATAAGAATGCCTAAGAGGAAAATGAATATATATATATATATATATATATATATATATATATATATATATATAATATATATATATATATATATATATATATATACATATATATATATATATATATATATATATATATATATATATATATATATATATATATATATATATATATATATATATATATATATATATATATATATATATATATATACTTATTTTCTTTGTCAAGGGATGCGATATGTAATTTTAACCCAAGTGTATGAAGGGTACATCTTACCTTAATTTTCGACAAAGAATAAAACGGTTATGAAGACGAGTTGGAATTTATTCCATTCTGTAGGTGAAATATTTCATAAAAATGTCAAGATAGGGACCAGCAACGATGACTATAGGCGTTGCTATTCCTGCACTGCTGATGGGATTTCAAACTCGGTGGAGTGGTAGGCAATCATGCTGAGATGTGCCTGAAGGGGGACTGTCCGTTTGTTTTTCTGTGCTTCAGTTTTCAGTCACCCATAGCTTAGCATGTGAACACTTCCTACACAGCTGAAAGGATTTTTGACAAACTGGTACAGCAACAGACTTATCATGCATGCATTGCATGAAGATAGTCCGTATGTCTGCTTTTCTGTTAGGACACAACCTTGGGCACTGGAACTATAAAAGATAGAGACTTCATTTTTTTGGCTAGTATACTCCACTAATGGAGTTTTTTTTCAGGTGATATCAAAATTTGTAACCCCAAAGTAGCTGTTACACTTCCCTTGTCATCGCAACTGTTACTAAACACTTGAAGGGATTTCAGGTAGATTTGGTACAATGGTACCATTTCGTGCATACATTTGTGTGATAGGAAACCACCAGTGTGTCTGTCATCATACCTATGACAGTTACCTTGTCAACCAACTCTTACAAGGCTAAAGAGATTTCAGTCGAACTTATTGCAATGTAGACCATGTACATGAAGATAGGTCGCCCGCCTTTTGTTTGAAATCACTAGTCAGAGTTTGTTTTCTTTTGTTCTCATACAAGGTGAAACTTTTCTTCTTAGTGAAGCGAATGAAAAAATGTTTTCTGTAAATGAACAGAGAACACTTTTCCTTTTGTTAGGCAGAAACATTGGTAACAGTTTTTTCGTAGACAAAGGTATTGTACGTTTTCTTAATGTAGCTAAAATTATGCAGTACCATAAAGAAAGTCCAGGAAGTCCTATAACTTCATCGGCTAAAGAAGCATATTGTGCAAACTTTTTTTGTAACAGCGAATAAGAGATAACTATTTCCACAGCTCAGAAACGACGGCATTCCTTTCCGTGGAAAATTACAGCGATCCTTCTAATCAAACCTTTGTATATCTCATCAACGAGGAAGATTCTTGATGGAAACTTAGAGAAGCAATAATTTTCACGTATGTAAATGTCTTTATGATTATCGACATGATTCATGTTACATCCACCAGTTCGCAAGTTATTAGCTAACAATAAATAACTATGTAAGTTTTTCAGCGCCTTTGGGGTCTTATTGGTATTAATAGTGAATGAAATCTGTAAAAAAAAAATTACTTTGATTTATCATATGGTGTGTGTACTCGATAATGCAGTAAAAAGAGCTAGAGTATTGTTACAATACAGTCAACAAAACAATAAAGAAAAAAAGAAAAGACAAAAACGAAGAATTGAGGCTTTCATTTAAAGACATGTTGAAATGACTTTTCGTATCGTTCTTTCTTTTGTTCCAAATGGACAGGAAGCCTTCGAAAAGGCAATTTTTAATAACTTTGTCTGAAAAGACCCGGATGACTAGATGTTGCGACAGAGATTCATTAAAAATAACTCGCAGAGTGAACATCTTGAGATTAATGGCAGACTCAAGTGTGTGTATGTATTCTGGGAAATTCATAGCCTGTTTCATGACGTCACAGAATTCCTTTACCTTGTTTTTGATGTCCCATAAAATTTGTTTATTGCTCTGCCACAGACCATTCAAATAAAGGTAAAACTAAGACTGTGAGTTCGCCTGTCTTTATATATGTGTATCTCCTGTCGGTAGGAAAGTATTGATTACAAAAGTTTCCTTTGTGCCCCATGCGTCTCTTGTCATTGTTTAGGACCGTATTAATGCGCGGGGCTGCATTGTCCGCACGAGGATCACTATTTCCGCGTCCGGATTATATGCAGCTTCTCTCCCTTCAAGGAAAATATATTAGTTTCTGTGGTCGGGGAAAAATATATCTATTTCTGTGGTCGGTAATAGTTAGGGACACTTTATTATTCATATACTGTGTATTCTTTGCGAATAATTTTTTCTTTATAAAATTATTTTAAATGTTGATGACACTTGATCAGCCTAAGAACGGAAATTCTTAGAAATAATAACAGTGGCGATCATGATATGATGTTGACAATATTAATTACAAAAAGAAACAGTTATAAAGAATTTTCCCTGACTCTAATCCGGATTCTTACCACATCCTCGTCACCACCAGTTCCTCGAAATTTTTCCTTCTTATTTGAATTCTTGATCTATGTGCAGATTACTAAAAAAAAAAAAAAAAAAAAAATCTAATTGTAAATGTCTTTCTCGGTGTCATTCTCATTCAGGGGATATTTTCATCCTCCCTTTCTCCTGAATGGAGAAGAATAATTCATGCGAAAATCGTAACATCACCTGCAACTATGTACATATGCATTATCTGAAACTATGGTGCCATGCGGAACTGTTACACCATCCTTCATTTTTAGTGCTCTCTGAAAACTATGTCAGCATCCGAAGTTGTGGCACAGTTTGATAACTATGACATCGCCAGGGAACCACACCAGGCAACCTGTGTGTCAAACCGACCCGTCGTTTGTCATCCGCCTAAAGGCCGCCACTAACGTTCAGTAATGCCTGCACAGTCGGCCTGTGCAGGCAAAACTGAACGTTAATGTGATCAACCTGCATAGTACTTCTCGCCTACGCAGGCGGACTGAGCAAATTGCCCATCTCAATCGATGAGCCTCCGACCAAACTGCCTGCGCATGCGCACCGCAACGTTAATGTGGTGGATGGAGTTTTTTTGGCTCAGTTCGCTTTCCGTCCCCAGACAGATGGTATGTACCCGTCAGGAACAGAGCGTTGGATTTCATTAAATTTAAAAGTGTTTATACTTAAATTGATGATAAATCGGATTTACATGTTTTTTTTAATAATTGACACGGTTGTCAGAATAATATATATTTATAATTTTGCCATTTTTCCACAGGAAAAATAATTGTGTATAATGAAGGCTGAAAGTGGCATCAGCATTCCTGAATGTCTTATAGATTTCATTGAAATCTATATGAATGAGACTTTGTTTGGGCAAGTAAAATCCAAAGGCTATCGCAACAGATTAAACCAATGTATTTTTTTCGTGGTTATAAACCATTTATGCCAGTCAGTTTTTAAATGAAATTAGACTAATAAACACACAAATGAAACAAAGGAACAGAAGTAAACTATGGATGTTCACTCGTTGTATAACACATCATAAGAAATTCATTCTTTAAATGAAAACAAATCTGTATTAAGCATTTTAATGAATCAGAGAAAAACAATATTAGGCCTACATATGTCAATTTTGAAATGAAAGACAATTACTAATTCAATTAACACAGTTATCTTGCCACGGAACTGCTCCTTCATTCCTAAAATATCCAATAAACATTATGAAACTCCTTGTGGCCCAATTTAAACTCTTTAACACATTCACATGGGAGTGTTGAATTAGTTTAGTTTTTTCAACCACTCTTTCACTGGACGTCCTACTTGACGTTTATGAATTTTTTTTTTTTTTAACGATATCAGCAAGCCAATTACAGCCACAGCATCCATCGTGTGTTGACGTCATGGCTGTGACGGAGGACCGAGGAAAAAGACTATCGTTAGTGGTGAAGATTTGCCTGCGCAGGCATAACTGAGCAGGCATAACTGAACATTAGTGGCGGCCTTAATCTGCAAAGACCCCAAGACGAACATTATGATCGACGGGGAACGATGGTGGCGGATTGGGACAAGAAAGCGGAGCGACAACCGTGGATTAAATTCTTTAATCGGATTTCCTCTCAGTCAGTGAGGATGAGAGAACTTATTCCCCTTTTGGGTTGTCCTCTCGCAGATCCTAGGGCATTTGTTGCGGGGCGGTGGTGGAGTGGTGGTAAAGGTGTTTTTTTTTTTCGTTCATGAAAAGAAAGAGGGAGAGATAGAAACAAGTGAAAAATGCGCCGAGGTTTCTTCGCCGCAGTCGAGTTTTCTGTACAGCCGCTACAGTGGATAATCAAGGCCATCGAAAATAGATCTATCTTTCGATGGTCTCGGTATAATGCTGTATGAGGCACGGCCCACAAAACTTAAACCACAGCCCTGTGGTGGACTATCCTATATCGTTGCCAGAAGCACGATTATGGTTAACTTTAACCTTAAATAAAATAAAAACTGCAGAGGCTACAGGGCTGCAATTTGCTATGTTTGATGATTGGAGGGTGGATGAACAGCATCCCAATTTGCAGCCATCTAGCCTCAGTAGTTTTTAAGATCAGAGGGCGGACAGAAAAAAGTGCGGACGGACAGACAAAGCTGATACGATAATTTTCTTTTACAGAAAACTAAAAAGGCATGATTTCCATAATTATTGTCATATCGACTATTCAGATATAATTTATATGATTACCTGAATAGCAACTTGAATGATTTTAGAAAGCTCCCTGGTAATCTTATAAGAAAAATCAGTGTAAACTGAATACTCAGCGCCTGTTGCAATTGCTCTGCAAGGCATAACGTTGATGTGAAGTATAACATGCGCAGCAATATTGCAGAAATAAAATGGAGTTCATTGCTCGGGAAAGGAAGGAAACTCGCGTTTTTTCTGTCATGAGTAGTCACAGGTCGCTGAACCACTTTTATTTAATAGTGAAATAAAAAAATTAAAAAATGTTTACAGTAACACTTATGGACAATTTTCGTTTAATTATTATTGTTGTGTGAATCTTAAACAATAGTCTTTAGCGAGTCGTAACATTATAATCTGAATGAATGACAGTAAACTATTTAAATAAGCTAATAAAATGCATTTATAGACCTGGAGAAAGCATACGATAGAATCCCAAGAGAAGTGATGTTTTGGTGTTTGAGGAAGAGGAAAGCCCCAGAAAAGTTGGTCAGGCTTGTCGAGATGATATATCAGAGAACGAGCTCAAAAGTAATAACAGCAGTTGGGGAAACAGAAAACTTTGAAGTTAGTGTTGGATTGCACCAGGGGTCAGCATTAAGCCCATTGTTGTTTGTGCGGGTCATTGATGTGTTGAGTGAAGAGATCAGGAATGAAGTGCTATGGGAGTTGTTGTACGCTGATGATCTGATGATTACTACTGAAGATGAGGAGGACTTACAGAGAAGGGTTGGAGAGTGGCAGGAGTCTTTAGAGATGGGTGGCTTAAGGGTGAATGTGAATAAAACAGAGGTTTTAGTGAGCAGTAGGGAAGATAGAGACAGAACAGTAATACAAGAAAGAAGAGGCTCGAGTATAAAACAGGTGGAAAAGTTTAAATACTTAGTATCTACTTTAAGCCAAGAGGGAGGATGTGAGGCTGAAGTGGGCAGGAGGATAAAAGTGGCGTGGTGGAAGTGGAGAGATGTAGCTGGAGTTGTTTGTGATAAGAAAGTGCCAATCAAGCTAAAAGTCAAGATCTATAGCACAGTGATAAGACCAGTGGTAATATGTGGATCTAAAACATGGGCTCTAAGAAGAAAAGAGGAAGTAAAGCTTGTGAGAACAGAGATGAGAATGCTGAAGTGGATTATGGGAATATCGCTGCTTGAGAGATTGGAAAATGATGAAATAAGAACAGGCTTGGTAAAGATAACAGAGGTGACAAGAGAGTCACGATTGAGATGGTATGGGCATGTGTTAAGGATGGATGACGAGGAGGGAGTGAAGAGGGCTTGGGAAGAACCTGTTAGAGGAAGAAGATCGAGAGGGAGACAGAGAATTAGATGGCGAGATAAAGTGAAGGAAGAAATGGAGAGAAGAGGTTTGGTGGGGGATGATGCCTTTGATAGAAGGCAGTGGAGAAGGCGCATCAGGCAACCGACCCCTTAATGTAGGGATAACGGTGGGAAAGAAGAATAAAATGCATGCTCGAATTATAGTGGGTGATCTTACTTTACAAATTTGTATTATTTGTGTGCAACACACACACACATATATGTATATATAATATATACTGTGTATAATATATATATATATATATATATATATATATATATATATATATACTGTATATATATATATATATATATATATATATATATATATATATATATATATATATATATATATATATATATATATATATATATATATATGCACACATGAGTATGTAGGATCTACTGGTCACTTTTTGCCAGATACGTATGTAATTGTAATAGCCACAATGCCCTCTTAACTTCTCCCATTCTTGGCTCTTTTTCGGAAACGCTTGTTACTACAGTCTTAGATCCAAGTGCAAGATTTTTAAACAATGATGACGTCCAGTAGCTGGAAACGAACGTGTGTCCCATATGCATATATATATATATATATATATATATATATATATATATATATATATATATATATATATATATATATATATATATATATATATATTAAATATATATATAATATATACATACATATATATATATATATATATATGTATATATATATATTTTCATGATGTTGCCTTGTAATGTGTATATCATCTCATAGTTTTGATATATTTACTCTTCTAGTTATAATGTGTTATGTGTAATAATAATAATTGTTGAAATATCATTTGTAGTGTGATGCCAGATCTCAAAAGAGTTAGTGATTTAGATAGCTTAACAGTGTAATTTAAAATTGGTAGTATGTTTTAATAGTAACGTACTATGTGTCTGCGCATTTTGTCCCCTAGCAACAGATGTTCTGTCCTCGTGATTTGGTATGTTGTGTTTTGGTTCAGTTATCATCGCGAGAGTAACGAGTTAACAAGCGCGGAATAGAAATCAAGTTGTGTTAAGATTTATGTAAAAGCTTTGTCTCATACGAGAAAAGACAAATGAGTTTGCAATGTTTCAGATACTGTTCTGGAAACCAACTTTGGTTATTCGTCTTTGTTTTGAAAGTGTGCTGTTTGTCTCTGGCCATTTGCCGTCTGTTTTGATCTTGTTGAGGCTTCATTAAGAGCTTCGTCCCATACAATTTTTCTGCTCGAATCGTATATGCCTTTTTGAGAGTAAATGTAAGTATCTGAATCGATTACCTCATGTTTTTTAATATTGCGTTGCTCTGATCGCATACTGTTCTGATGTTATCTGATTGTTTCGTTTCCAACTGGAATCCAAAAGTTTGCTCATTCTGATTTCAGAGACTGTTTGAGTTGGTTCTCTCTCTCTCTCTCTCTCTCTCTCTCTCTCTCTCTCTCTCTCTCTCTCTCTCTCTCTCTCTTCAAAAGAGAGAAGTTAACATAAAATATTTGTGTGGTCATTAATATTAAGCTTAGCTTTTGAGATCTGAACATAGGAAAAGTGTATTTGGTAATGGCGCCTGACAAAAAAGTGTATTTTGTGAATCTAAAGCATTTCAAGTGATTTTGCAAAGGTTTTCACTAGCTTGTTTAAGGTAAAGTGAAATTTACTTATTATTACCATGGTATAATAAGGTATGTTAGGGAAATTTTGCATTAGTGAAATTTTTATTGGTAAATATTTTGTGCATTTTCTGTTATTGTGTATTTCTTGTGTTATTGTGTTTGCAATCTCTTGATTTTTCACATTTTATATTTTGGTGATTTAACATATATTTATTTAGCATTTTAAATATTTCTTGATAATTTAACATTGTACACTTGATTTAATTTTCATTTCTTAAGCTTTTCTTTTCAAACTTTGGGTAATTCTTGCTAGTTTAAATTTTGCTTGATTAATTTAATTTCATGATAAATTAAAGTCTTTGTAATTTAGTTTTGTTTAATAATTTAGTTCAAGAATTAATTAAAATTTTGTGTTTTGAAGTAAAAGTAAATTTTTTCAGATTGTGAATCCTGATTATAAATTTGAATTTAAAAATAAATTTTTGTATTTAGTGTTTTTAAAAACAGTGTTTCATATATTGACCACCAGTGAATAGGGTTAATTGTATGCATAAGGCGAAGTGATAAACATGTTTTGTTCCTTTAGTTTTGCTGAAATGAATTAAGACCAGGGGAAACAGTTAAAGTTGTTTGATGGAGTGATGCCCTTTTACTCTAGTATATTTCTTGTTTAATCGTTGATACCTCACACTTGTTTTGATAAACTTAGTTTGATTTTTCATGTGATTAGTAAGTTTGTTAAGGGATCACTGTTATCTTTAGAGTACTCAGTCGTAATATTTATTGTTATGAGAGTTCAGGTATCTGGCTGAAGTGAGGTAAATTTTTGAATTCTGTGATTGGTTGTGTAATAACCAGGTACTTGGTACCCTCGTGACTATATATATATATATATATATATATATATATATATATATATATATATATATATATATATATATATATATATATATATATATATATATATATGTATGTATGTATGTATGTATGTATGTATGTATGTATGTATGTATGTATGTATTATATTATACATATACATACATACAAACACATACACACATATATATACATATATATGTGTGTGCGTGTGTGTGTGTGTGTGTGTGTGTGTGTGTTTGTGAATTGGAAATTCTTCTAGTGCTAATGTACATGTGGATTTCACAGTTCACATGCAAATCTTCAAATGTATCCAGTACGTTTTTCAGTCTTCAAGGAGAGATAAACAAAGTTGCCACAATGCAGCTGTATTTATTTATTCTTAAGCCAGCAGCTTTTTCAGCCACCAGTCCGTGGTCTTAGGAATGAATAAATAAAACAGCGCTGTAGCAGTTCTGGTTACCCCTCCTCGAAGACATTCGAAGATTTGTCAGTAAATTGTGGAGCACACACACACACACACACACACACACACACACACACACACATATATATATATATATATATATATATATATATATATATATATATATATATATATATGTGTGTGTGTGTGTGTGTGTGTGTGTATACATACATACATACTTAAGAACTAACAAATGCATTGCAAGACTAAACAGAAGAAATGACACCTCCATCCAGCATAATGTAGTATACCAAGTTCAAGAAGTAGGCACCTGAATGTAAAATCCATGCTATGGAGACATATCTTTTTTTTTTTTTTCTTCCATCAAGAAACAATATGCTTTTGATATCCTTTTAATTGTAGCGTGCAGTCTATGGACATTGGCTCATCCAAGTAATTTCATATTCCGTATATGTGATTATTTATTACACGCTAGGCAAATATTCCCATTAATTATGCATCAGCGTAGGTTTTATACTGCTAATAATGCGAAGTAATTGCATTAACGCACGGCACCGAGAGCGGTAACTTCTCGTTTAATGGGCAGTAATGAGCGATAATCATCTCTCATGATTACTGCAATGACATCTAGCGGGAGGAAATGCAACTAATGGTAATATTGTTATCCTGTCTTGATGGTTTTTTCATTTTTTTGTTCTATTTCAATAGAGATATATAGGTTTTCTCGTAGTATTATTGTTAATTTTCAGGTAGAGATATTCCGTCACCATCATTGTTTTGAAGGATGCATCTAGGATTTGAACCGTATTTTATTTAAGTTTGCATGTTTGTACCTCGAAGCCTTCGCGTACCTAAGTCTTCTTCACCTTGTCGGTTATTATTCATAGGTCATGCTCGACTTGCAACCGAATTCAATGATCCGAGATCCATTAGTCTATCGCCTTGTCATGTTTTTCTTCGAAACTTTGAGAGAAGAACACGAAGAAGAAGAAGAAGAAGAAGTGCTAGGAGGGATACCGGCTGGAGGAGGAAGAGTAGGGGGAGGAGTGGGAAGGGTATTCGGAGTAGGTATTTTTGGTACCAAGGAGCGGCGGTGTAATTTGTGTTGGACTAAGCTCATTATATTCGAACACGCTGGTATTGTTTTCTTCGCCGTAGGTGGGTGTCTTCTCTTGGAAAACGGAATCCAGGTAGTATGCGGAAATTCACTTTGTTTGATGTGGGAGAACTCAATTTGCTGTGGCACTAGGAAATTCCGTTTGTCGGTCGCGTGCGAAGAAATTCATTTGTCGTATAGCATAGAAAAACAAGTATTTCCCCGGTGTTGTTATGGAATGCTCGGATGAGCAAGATAACATTCCTTGATTGTGACGGTGTTTCACGATTTGCTCAGTGTCAGGAGGTAAAACTTTTCCGCAGTCCAGAATTCAGAAAAGGAGAGAGAGAGAGAGAGAGAGAGAGAGAGAGAGAGAGAGAGAGATTGCAGTAGTCTTGTAGTATATTAATACTAAAATAGAACATAATCCCTATTAGAGACGTTTCCCATCTTCCTGATCCTTGTAATCTGTTTGGAGTTGATCCTTGTCCCTATCCAAATGGGGGATTATTATCTGGTCATAAAATTCCAGGCAATATTATCCACCCCTCGACAGTTTCCCCTTTATTCAAGCAGTATCCACTTTTGCGCGCTTGTTTTTATTTTCATTTATCTGAAAGAAGAGGATTCTCCGTACTTAAGGAATCAGTATTTAAATGTTATATCTTCAGGAATTGATAAGAAAATAGAGAACATTTGCAAATGCAAATCAGGAACAGCTGATCAAAACTTCTGCCACACTTTAACTAGAGAGAAGAACTGCTATTGCACTTCATAAATACTGCCATCATCGCCACCACCATCATCATCATCAGGGTTTTTACGTCTTTTTTTTCTCCTCCGTGGAGTTAGACTTAAATGAGGGCCCCCCCCACCCCCCGCCTTTCCTCTGTACTGAGGAGCTGTTGCTATACCGCTAACATAGGTATCAGTGCCCGGACCAAATGATAAAGTCAGCGTTTAGACGTTTTTTTTTCATGCTTCAGTTTAACAGTTGTAATATCATAGTGTACACTTTCTACTACCTACCTGTTGTATTTGTCCTTTAGGTGCAAAATTAGTTGTATGATTCATGTTGCATAATAAAGAGATAAGGTCATCGATGTGATGTTGAAGTTTCAGTGTGCTTAAAAAGGTTTTTTTTTTTTTTCGAGAAAAGGGGTCTTAAACATCTGTGTTATCTATACGATATGATTGAAATCCACTTTCATACAGCAAATAAAACATTACTGTTAATAAATATGAGTCCCCTTTGGTGGGAATCATGCCTTTTTAGTGGTGAGAGCGTCTTTAAAAGCTAGAGGCTTGGGGCAGTCAAGCGGTTTTTTAGTTTAATAGTTGGAACATGGCATCAGATAAACATTGTATTCCTGGAGTAGGGTTCCTGTGCGTACTGAAATGATAAGGCCAAAGTACAAATGTTGAATGTTCATTGTTTACTGTTTCGTTGCACAGTAAAAGTGTTTAAAAAGACATCCAAGTTTTATAACAAGCTGAAGGTCTCATTGAATAAATTTAGAAATGTCATTTCACACCATCCTCTGGCGGAAAGGTCAGGTCATTCCTGGGAAAAAAATTACTTGTTCAGGAACACATTCATTCAATATATCAAGTGAAAGTTGCATGTGTGTAGAGTATGAAAACGGAAATTTGAATGCCGTTCCCCTAATAATGGAAGAGAGCTAGTCAGCCCATATTGCAATGGTTTAAAATGATATGTTGCGTAATGGGAGAGTGTTGTGTAATACGGCTTGTTTGTATTACAAGGCAACACCTGGTAATAAACAAATACCTCTATCGCACTCAAAATGAGATGGCTTTGATACTTCTCTTTATCTCTTTATATGTTTTTTTTTTCGTTTTTACATTCAAAAGCACTAGAAAAGCTTCAGCCTTAGGTGTACTTACTACTCCCATATTTGCCAGTTATAATAGCGTAGAAACCTTTCAGAAATACCTCGAATCAAAAATACGCGGAGTTAAAAAAAAAAAGTCAGTCTGGGTCGTATTTCAACAGCCTCTTATCTCGCTCTTTCAAGAAGAAGAGGAAGAAGACGAAACGGAGAGAAGAGCTCTCCATGGCTGAAAATAGTTTTGTAAGAGATAAAGGATCCCGTGGTTAAAAATAGTTTTCTTTTTTTCCCTTCTATCTTTCGTGTTTTTTTTCCCCCGTTAAGAGTTGTTGATGCTCTGGGCATTAGCAAAGCTGTAAGAAGATATACAAAAGTTTGACTGAGGGAGAGGAAGAATGTTCGTCCTATTTTAGTCATGTCGGAATGCAATTAGATCAGAAGTTTGTCTAACTGAAGGACGTCTTGTTTTCACCCGTAATTAAAAGTTACGTCCGTTCTTACGACACTCGCAAAGATACGATTAAATTAATTTTTATAGTTTTACTTAATGGACAGCTCCAGAATTTAATATTATGGTTTTCATATGGAATGTAATTCTATCAATATTAATTACTACTTGATTCGAATGCATTTTGACAAAAGTTTAAAAGTTGTTGATGTCATCTCGACTGATTTGTTTGAGTACAGAGTTCTGCACATCAGGCGTTATGCAGCACCTTATTATCACTTACAGGATCCTTGTGTGCAAGGATTCTTACTGGCATAAGGCCGGCTTGAGATAAAATAACAACCAACCTGTTGATATCGGGATCACTCTTTCTGTGATCAGTGAAAATGATGTCGATTACGACCTTTCAATTTTTAATACATCTTTTCCTGGCAGATCGTATAATTTTTTGTTTAATAAAATATTGAGAACTGTAGTTTTCCTTCTATGTGTAGTTTTCCTTCTATGATAAAGAATCTCAACGGCTGTTGATACAGCGTCGAAGAGGATGTTGGTTGTCACGGATGACGGTCACGTGACTTATGGGAAAACACCTGCTATTATAAAGCTATGATTCACTCATAACTGCCAAGCAGCGTGTGCGAAAGTAATTTGTTACGCATTAGTTTTTTCTCTAATCTTTTTTCTTATTTGATGGTCATTACTGATAAAGAACAGTTTTTCTTTTCTAAGACTTAATTTTCTTTAAATTTGTTTAAGAGTGTCTTCCATGCTTTTTGTATACGATTGAGTAAAGAGATTTCCTTCTCCGGAACTGTCAAGGCGACGACTTTTATGACCCTTGGCTCTGTAACCCCATTTAAAACAGGAACCCGTCAGTCAATTCCTAGTGCGAATATTTGATGCGGAGAGGGTGCATGGCAAGTATTTCATGTATACATATCAGGAAGTTTTAATTTATGCTGTATTCATCAAATATTGAAATGACAGCAGAGTGCATAAGGCTAGTGAGAGGATGAACGCCTGAGTCAGCTGCAGTGGAAGCATTAAAAATGAGCTACAGGAATGCAAGGAACATTCAAGAGTAATTAGCCACTGGCTTAAGGAGAACGGAAAGTGGTACTTACCATAAAGCTATATTATCTCCCCTCGCGTGCCTTAACATAATTAAAAACAAGTCACCTGGAAGCGAAGGATCGCTCCCCCTCTTTGTCACACGAGCTGCTCTCTCTGGGACGAAGACTCACCCACCAGACCCAACCAGGCGTAATATGGGAAGCGTCTTGAGAAAACAACAGACAAGACAGATCGCCGAGGTGCAAAGTTGTTTATAGGAAGAGGGAAGGGGAGGGAAGGGGAGGGGGGAGGAGGTGACATCATCGTCCGATGGCATCAGACGTGCTTGTCACGCAGGTAAACGTCCCACGTGTCACCAGGTAGCCCATGTGTGACGTGACGCGACGTTCGAGGTCTCGTTAAAAACTTCACTTGTCGTTGTTTGTTACAGCTGCTGCTTTTCTCGTTTTTGTGTGTTTGTCTTGTTTTACTCGGCTCCCCTTTCAGATTAGTGGTGGCTGAGCGAAACGTTTACTGGCAAGTACTACTGACGTTTTAATGAGTCGGCTCTCTCTCTCTCTCTCTCTCTCTCTCTCTCTCTCTCTCTCTCTCTCTCTCTCTCTCTCTCTCTCTGTCTCAATGCATATGCATAGTTTTCTGTCCTTGCATTTCGTGATATATATATATATATATATATATATATATATATATATATATATATATATATATATATATATATACACATATACATACATACATACATATATATATGATATATACATACATATACCCGGTATGTATATATATACGTACAGTATATACATATATATATATATATATGCAGTATATATATGTATATATATATATGAATATTTATAAATCTCTCTCTCTCTCTCATATATATATATATATATATATATATATATATATATATATATATATATATATATATATATATATATATATATATATACACATACACATACATACATACATACATATATATATATATATATATATATATATATATATATATATATATATATATATATACTCGTATATTCAGTTACAGAGTACTGGTCTCCCCGTAAAAGGGGTGACTCCAGATTGTGTTAGCTTTCTGGTCGTCGGGAAACCTTTCTGAGATGAGTTAGCTGTGCCCCATGGCCTGTCCTACCCTGGCATCGATACCCAGGCAGCTGACTAGCCATCTACTGTATTACTACTTTACTGCTTATGTCAACAGAGGCTCAGTGTTACTATTTAATGAAGTAAATCCATGTCGTTTTACCCAGTGGATCGAGTTTAGGTATATATATATATATATATATATATATATATATATATATATATATATATATATATTAGAGAAGTTTAGTGAGCTTATAAATGAAATAAGCAGTCACTTCCCTACCATGCACACAGATCAGTCTATATGGCGAGGGGTTAATAATTAACCTGTGATAGAACATTTGTTTCATTTATCGTGACATTCCTTTTCGTAATTTGCATATACTGTGATTATAAATGAAACAACGACAGGAAGGAACGTCATTCATTACGACACGATTTATATTAATATCTGTTTAAAGTATGAAAATTTTCATGGGTGTGTTATTAAATTTACCATCTAGCAAGTCGCCACATTCATCCATTTAGATGGTAATCTTGCGAACTTCGATTTTAGAGTACCTTTTTTTGGAAGGTCAGAAAGTATGTTAAATATTAGTAACAGGAGCTAACAACCGTTTACTTTTTGTTCGATTGCACAGAGGTTTTTTTGTACCGACTGTAAGGACAACCTGGTAGTTTTTTTACACTCCTTTTTTTAAGATTTTTCCTTTTTCTCACTTTTAACATATTTTTTTTTCCCGAGGGTATTTTTTTCCAGGGGGCCCCAGATCCAGAATAGAAAATTATATATATATATATATATATATATATATATATATATATATATATATATATATATATATATATATATATATATATATATATATATATATATATAACAGGATCTCATTTAAACTGGATGGTATTTAGTGAAGATGTTTATTCAGGAAAACTTACAAGCTTTCCTGGACTGGGGCTACCAGACGATGAGGACAGTTAATCCTGGAAAGCTTGTAACTTTTCCTGAATAAATATCTCCGCTAGATACCATCCAGTTTAAATTGTGTAAGTATAAAGTTTAATTATATATATATATATATATATATATATATATATATATATATATATATATATATATATATGTATAGTTATTTCTTAATTTCCAACGAGGGAGATTTAGCATGTCTGTTGGCTTCCTCTAGCTAAACCAGCAAATTTGCATACTAATGCGAGCGCATTTATCATAATCTTAAATATATATGTTCTGTTTTTATTTCAGTTGTGCTGTACAATTCACAAGCATGCAATCAGAGTTATTTTAAAGAGGAGGATGCGGTGGAAAACGATGGCCGTCCTCTTGCTGGGTTATGTAAATCTGGGTAACAAAGAGCTTACATTTCTTATATACAATGGTATTCACATTGCCTTAAGATGTATGTTTTTAGATTTGTGTACTTGTATTAGTTGTCTACCACGCATTCATACAGATTTATATTCACTGGGATCGTAAGCGAATAATCTGACAAAAGTTAACAGTTGTTCAGATTCAACTGTCAGTTTGAAAACACGGTATCTGATTGGCTGGTGGGATGGTTGGTGATTGTTGTTGGTATCCATCATTATTATTATAATAATAATCTCTTCGTTTTTCATGACTGATGTTATTTTGCTTTTTTTCCCTATTCCTTTTTGGTGGTTGTTTTCTCTCTGCGTCACTGTTTGTTGATAATTGAAATGTCTTCATGCAAAACGAGAATATCGTCAAATTAAATTTGCATATTCATCTGGTGCATTTATATGAAAATTAAGATGCCTCGTCTGCGAGTATGGGTGGTCCTAGTTTCTATGCAAAAGAGTTTATTTCCATTGTTCTTTTTTCAGTGATGTTGTGGATAATATTTCATATGCATTCATGAAAAAAAACTATAATTTACGTCGTCATTTTCCAGTGGTAATAATTTACTTTGGTTTTCACTTTTGATTGTGACATATTCACGCGTTTGTTTACACGTTTACCTGCACCTCTTGTAATCCCTTCCAATTCTATAATTAAACATCCGTTACCTTCCAAAAGGAGCAGTTTGCCTAATTCACGATGATGCCAGAGTAGCCTTTCAGAGCTCCGAGAGGATGTTTATGAAGCTGATTGAAGAGCAACATCCTATGGTTGTTTACTTGGCACCGTTCTGTGAAGCCGAGCGTGGAGCGGATGCTTTGATAGAGGAGCTTGTCGCTGCGACTTTGGTCAACCCGATGCCCTGCTCTTTTCTTTTTCTTTTTGTCTTTTTAGCTTTCAATGAGGATGATCCTGTACTCGGGGTGAATTTAAACACGTGCCGTTTTTACACTACTGTTTATTGCGTGAATGTTTGTCTTCGCTTTAGAAACACTGATATGTTTGTTTGTCTTGCTTTCTATTGTTTTTGCTATGTATGTTGCTGTGTTAGTCACTGGCAGCCATTATTTGTCCTTTTTTTTTTATTAAGTAGTAAGTTTTACATTTTTTATGTTTGTCTCAGTTTTTGTCATTTTTATGGTTTGCAGTTATTTAAGATTGTCTTTGTTTATTGGGAATAATAAACGTATTACAACGATTATTGGCAATAGAAAACAATCTCTCTCTCTCTCTCTCTCCACACACGCACGCGCTCGTATGGAGAGAGAGAGAGAGGGATTGTTTTCTATTGCTAATAATCGTTGTAATCCGCTTACTATTCACAAAGATAATCTTAGATAACTGTAAATCATAAAAGTGACAAAAACCAAGATTATACATATATAAATATTATATATATCTATATCTATATATAAATTATATATACTATATATATGTATATATATATATATATATATATATATATATATATATAATATATATGTCATATATATTATATATATTATATATACAGTATATGACATATATGTATGTGTGTGTGTGCGCGCACACATGAGTTATATTTTTTACGGAGCTTTTTGTAACGAAGTGTATTGATTAATCCTCTGTCCAAATTCTTCGATGATCCGTTAGGGGTGGTGTTGACCCAAAAAAAAGTTTCTCGCATAACCAATTCATGAGAATGAGTTATCATCTTTGCCCAGCGTCTCAGAAAAAACCATAAAATTTTTAACAGCACAATTTTCAGACTGAAATGTGCTTATTGATTAGATATAAAAAATAAGTTTCATTATAGGATCAGAGCAGCAAGTTTAAGCAATTACGTGAAAATTTCGTGCATTTTTGGGTACTTTATTACCTTAATGATTATTTATGAGACGTCGTGAACTATTTGGTATAAGGCAATTTTGAAAAGTAACTTAAATAGATAATACAAGATTCAGTCATTTAAAGATGAAAACCAAGTTTTTATTGGTTTCTCCAGTTCGTCCTTCGGCAACAAGACGCACTTGAATTAATCTAGTGAACTGTAGCAGAGCCTAACCTGTGATACTTTATATATATTGTATATATGTGTGTGTATATATATATATATATATATATATATATATATATATATATATATATATATATATATATATATATATATATATATATATATAATGTGTGTAAAGAAAGCGCTTTCTTTAACACTGGGTTAGTCTTAATATAAATAAAAGGGTTGCCCTCATAGGCTAAGCTGAAAGCGTGAATGTGTGTGTGTTTGTGCATGTGTTTGTTAAACGCAATAGGAGACAGAACAGTTGATTACATCCCATTAGAAAAACGTAAAAGGCAGTTATGCCCAAAACGATCAAGGGAGAGCGAAACTGACATGGCATTTTTCACTGAGGAAAAAATGGAAAAAGAGTAAATAGCGACGGATCGTAAAGAGCGCGAGTAGGTCTCGCCGAGAGATTTTGGTTACTATCCATTTCTTCCCCTTGTCTGGTAACTCCCTCTTTTTTGTATATATTTATGCGAG
>NC_089759.1:15414156-15419156 GCF_040412425.1 Macrobrachium rosenbergii
GTTGATTTCAGTAATCCAGGAGTTAATTGTTATATTTTCCTTTAATGGTGTCCTATAATTCATATGAAATCAAACATTGTATTTACTTTTTCTAATTACCTGAAATGCTGAATCTGACGAGTTTATATTCCCCAAAATAGAGTTATATATCTTTATTTCAAAAGGCATTCTTGTTTACCAGAATAAGAAAAACGACAGCATACTGCATGTGGTAGTAAGTGTTGCATCGATAGTAAGTATTATAGTGATCAAGTTCATTGATTATGTAATAGAACAATTACCACAGAAGTATTTCTATAGGGCCAGTACAGCTCTTGCCAGAGATGGTTTTCCTCACCATGTAGTTGTCAAAGACATTTTACCTTATGAAGCTGTTGTCAGAGATATTTTTCCTCAACAAGCTTTTGCCAGGGATGGTTTTCCTCACCATGTAGTTGTCAGAGATAGTTTTCCTCACCAAGCTGTTGTCAGAGATATTTTTCCTCACCAAGCTGTTGTCAGAAATAGTTTTTCTCACGAAGATGTTGTCGTAGATAGTTTTCCTCACCAAGCTGCTGTCAAAGATATTTTTCCTCACCAAGCTGTTGTCAGATATAGTTTTTCTCACGAAGCTGTTGTCAGAGATAGTTTTCCTCACCGAGCTGTTGTCAGAGATAGTTTTTCTCACGAAGCTATTGTCAGGGATATTTTCCTTACCAAGCCTCTTATTCCCGTTGACCCCTTACCCACAATTTGATGACACAGGCCGGCTAATCTTAACCAGCCAACCAACTTTCAACCCAAGGCTACTTTGTGCCAAATTTGGTTGCAGTTGTTTTTGTGGGTCTTGGGAAGAAGTTGAAAATGTGACCTCTGGATCTCTTGGTATAAATACCGCTTTTCTGTAACTCTTATCTCATTCATTACCTGCCTGAAGAGAGAGACAGTTGTTCTCTGAAATATAGCATTAACTTTCTACATTTTGGTGTTTTTATGGGCTCCTTTTATTAGACATATATACGAACATACAGACAACCTTTGAAAATCAAACGTCGACCACTCTCAGCTCCGATGAGCTAAGAAGGAAGAGTTCTAAATAAAAACCTCATGTTCCTACAAGCAAAAATGACAAAACACATTTCCAAAATGCAAATATTCTTGGGTTTTCAGGTTCAAGTCGGTCGTATATTCCCCAGACTGTCATAGATTTTGCAATATCCGTTCCTCAAAACTGACAGGAGCCTGGAATAAAGGGTTTTCCGCTTGTCTCGATTAGTCTAATGGCCAATGGCGGACTGTGGTATTGTCAGTAAAAGATGAAATGGAGATTAGGACAGGGGAACAGGTACTAGTGTTCGTGCATGCCGTGTCTGCATTTGTGAACACATACGTACACGCATATTTTGTACACACACATATAATTATATATATATATATATATATATATATATATATATATATATATATATATATATATATATATATATATATATATATATATATATATATATATATATATGTATACACACACACACACAATCTTATGTCCGATGAATATTTTCTTGTAATATCTTGTTAATAAAGTTCCTCGGAAGAAGTCTGATGGGAAGCTAGATTGTTGGGACAAATTATATATATATATATGTATGTATATATATGTATGTATGTATATATATATATATATATATATATATATATATATATATATATATATATATATATATATATATATATATATATATATATATATATATATATATATATATATATAAATTGTTCCAACAACTTAGCTCTCCATGAGGTCTCTTCCAGGGAACATGTTATTAACAAGATATTTTAAGAAAAATGTACATCGGACTTAAGTTCACATTTCTGCAGTACATAATTTACTAACAGTTCTGCCAGCATGTCAACCCATTACCATATAGGCCCTCCCCTCCCCTCCCCTCCCCTCCCCTCCCCTTCCTCCTAAAACGAAGATTACACAACCTTTTCACAAGGATGTTAATCGCTGATTTATTCCCTAGGTGGCTCCTTTTCTCTGAACACATCTGTCTGTGGTTGTTAAGCCAGAAAGGTTCTTGATGTTAGGGAGCCCGTAAAACATGCCTCATTTTCCTCTGTGCAGATTTATTACCATCTTTTTCGCATCTTGAGTTTATCTTCTTTCATCCATCTCATGTCTTTGGATACTGTCCTAACAGTTTATTAAGAAAATTTTCCTTATTTTCAGTCACTGACAGCTAACAACCGCATATCAGTTCCAGTGAAAAAAAAGGGATGGAGTGGAAATCCCTTCATGGGCTTCAGTCTTTTAATCTTTTTCTTTTCTTTCTTGAATGTCACAGTTTCGCGGCGATCTTTTTGCTCTCCTCGTCCTCCTCGTAATTCAGCTATTTCCAGTTCTACCCCAATCTGCAACATTTTTCCCGAAATATCTGTATGAGTCAGGGCCCTCCAGTCGTTCATGATTCATGCTAACATCAAACCACTTTTTTTTTTCTGGCTTTCATTTATCATCACAGCATTACTCTTGCTAACACTCACAGCTTACTCTTATTACAAATACCAGCGTGACTAAAGCACGAAGGAATTACAGATTTGTAAATGGTGCCTGGAAAATAAGCCTGAAATAGTTATTAAAGATATTGAAGGCGTAGGTGATGGATGGAAATTCCTCAGGATATCAGGAGAAGAAAGTATCCTTTTGTGTTATGCTTGTGTTTGCTTGAAGGGAGAATAATTTTGAAGTTAACATTTAGGTGAATATTTTGTCCTTTGTTCACACGGGGAACATGCTGTAGATCAGGATATGTAGTAGATTTAGGTTCAGGTTAATTGAGTTTCGTTAAGAGTTCGATAGGTCAAATGGAAAGGTACTTGCACATGAGTGTAGTTTTAACTTAAAATACCGACAATGCCCTCTTCTCGATTTCTTCAGACTTTGGAAACGCTTGTCACTACTAAGCCTGGATCCAAATGAAGAGAGAAATGAAATAGACCCACCTTCACCATCATAGCCAAGTATTTAATCGTTTATTGCTTTTTAGGCTGAAATATATATTTAGTATCTACTGGTCACTTTTTACCAGATTGTAATTGTTAATAACCACAGCGCCCTGTGGCTGTCTGATATTATTTGAACTTACATTGGTTTGAAGTGTCGCTTTCCTTTCTGAGATTTTCCGTAAATGAGGCTAAATACGCTCTTATTGTAACGTATGTAATCCGTCTGAACCTAACATGTAATCACTCTTCTTATAAAAGTAATTATTGTGAAAGCATTTATTTGTATGGAGTGCTTAAAGAGAAAGAGACAAAGCTAGTTCAAAGTTTGCTAGTTTTAAGTATTATTATTGAAATGATTGTACCCGATGTATTGTGGCGTGAGTAAAAGTATCATTGACGTTAATACTGGTGCTAATGTGATGAAACTAGAACCAGGTGAGCTTTGGGTCAAAAGTTGACATGCACATATACCACACTGCATTCAAGGATTAGTGGGAATAGAAATGTTTTTACATGTCTTATCAAATGGTCATATTAAGCATATGAATGGGTATTATGATAGGTTTTATGCATCATGCGGAATATCCTACATAGCTTTTTTTTTTATTAAAATAATCTCAGCTCATTATCAGAATAGAAAATTTTTGCTAACTGCACTGTTAGTGTTTAACATTGGTTTTCGCCTTTCTAAACTTAGAGAAACGCTATGTAAAGGTAAGTTTATAAACATTTCATGTATAACAGGTAGAAAATGGCTAAACTGAATTACTAATGACTTCTTGTATCAGTTCTTTTTAATAACTTGTTGGGAAATGTGAAAAACTTGTGACTAAACTTCATTGGAGTATGTGTCTACTATGTACGTGTCCAGCATGCAAGAAAATGTGCTACATTAATGGAATATACATAACAACTCGAGTGAGCCATTTTCTACTCTTTGTTGGGAATATCAGTGGAATCACAAGGATTTCCAGTCTATGTAAAATTTATAATTGAATTTATAATTGTCACAAAAACGGGAGCACACACTCACACACACTTACAAACACACATATATATACATTTAGTTAAAGTTAAATTCTCCTGGGCCTCTGTAGGCTCATAAGGCAGGCGCTGATCTCTTGTTTCTTAGGCCCACTGCCAGGGGGTAGACAGGTCTCAGTGCCTATGACAAGTGGCCAGTGTGTCGCTAGGACCACTGTTTAACTCCCCAGCCCGGGGGATGGTACCTATTCTCCTACTGAACCTCTCGGGTTTTTCCGACCGTTAGGTTGGCGGGCTGCGGGACTTATGCAGAGACACAGTCCGAGCCATCAGTGAGCGGCGGGATTTGAACCCCGGCCCTCTCGACTGGTAGCCGAGAATCATACCACTGCGCCACCACATACACACACATACACACGCACGCACTTATTTATATATATATATATATATATATATATATATATATATATATATATATATATATATATGTATATATATATATATATATATATTTATATATATATATATATATATATATATATATATATATATATATATACAGTATATATATATATATATATATATATATATATATATATATATATATATATATATATATATATATATATATATATATATATATATATATATCTGCGTGTATGTGTGTGAATGTATTTTCGTGTATTATATCATTTTCGTGTCCTACTTTGCACACATAAACACTAACCTTTTTCAAGCTAAAGAATATTCAATCCGCTATCTGCAAGTCATGGGTACTAGGTACGCCCTTTTCTTTGTACAAAGCAATGCATCAAACACGTAGAAAGAATTAGCCATAATCTGAACATAATTACCTTTTAGGTGCAATAACAATCTCCTTTACTGCGTCCCCTTTGCGAGTCTTGTTGAAATATTACTGCGGAATTTTAGCTCCATTTGCATACGATATTTTCGAGGGTTGTCTGTGGGGTATTTTGTCTGAATGGTTCTCTCTCTCTCTCTCTCTCTCTCTCTCTCTCTCTCTCTCT
>NC_089759.1:15424156-15436656 GCF_040412425.1 Macrobrachium rosenbergii
TGACAGTCAAACTGTGAAATCAGTCATTTCGTGAAATGACTGAAATTTCAGGCAGATAGCGAAATGCACTTAGGACATTTGATCCCCCCAGGAGCTAGTACTAAATACGGCGAAATACATTTGACCCCCCAGAGACTAGTACTAAACCCGGCGAAACAGTGTAGGTGACTCACTGTTTCGCCGTGTTTAGTACTAGCTCCGGGGGGGATCAAATGTCCCCTAAGTGCATTTCGCTTTCTGCCTGAAATTTCAGTCATTTCACGAAATGACTGATTTCACAGTTTGACTGTAACATATATACATATATATACTGTTACACATATATATGTATATATATATATATATATATATATATATATATATATATATATATAGATAATGTATATATACTGTATAATGTGCGTGTGTGTTGCAGGGAATATGTGAAATCAGGGCTTTCACGAAATCCCGAGGGAATACGTGAAATGACCAATTCCCTTAGGAAAATTTTATCCTTGGGGGCTCGTACTAAACACGGCGAAACAGTAATTCGTCTACATTGTTTTGCCGTGTTTAGTACTAGCCCCGGTGACGTCAAATGCGTTTCGCCGTGTTTATTACTAGCCCCTAGGGGATCACATCCACTTAGGGACATGTGATCCCTCAGGGGCTAGTACTAAACACGGCGAAATACATTTGTAGCCCCAGGGGCTAGTACTAAACACGGCGAAACAGTGTAGATGAATCATTGTTTGCCGTGTTCAGTACTAACCCCCGGAGAGCAAATGCTGCTAAGCGAATTGGTCATTTCTCATATTCCCTAGGGATTTCGTGAAATCCCTGGATTTCACATATTCCTTGTAACATATAATTGTCCATTATTATTTATGATTTTCTTCCCACTCATATGAGAATCATCACCAAGAGCTTACGTCTTACCTTCAGCCCCTAGACCTCAGGTGCACGTTGCGCGCCACCTCATTTGTGTGGATTACCGCAGCCGTCATATCAGTCTGCGATACTCACGTCTTGCGTTTTACGCATCAAGGTGCTTTTACTTGTACCTTTATCAAATGATCCAGTGAGGATAGGATTAGAAACAGCCCTCATTAGCAGGGAAGCTCTGAATATTAGGTGAGCAGGATGCCATCTTTGTTTACGTCTGAGATTATATCGAGCGGTCGAAGCGCCTCCTTCCACCGCACAGAAGTAGAGATAGGTAGATGTGGCTGTCTTTGGTTCTTTCGAATTTTCAGACTTTGGGAAGAGGAATATTGCCTTGTAAACTCTGAGAAAAAGAGTTTAGTTGTCTGTAAAAGAAAACTTTTTTTGCCGGCTTTGTCTGTCTGTCCGTACTTTGTTCTGTCCGCACTTTTTTCTGTCCGCCCCCAGATCTTAAAAACTACTAAGGCTAGAGAGCTGCAAATTGGTGTGTTGATCATCCACCTCCAATCATCAAACATACCGAATTGCAGCTGTCTAGCCTCAGTTGTTTTTATTTTATTTAAGGTTAAAGTTAGCCATAATCGTGCTGCTGGCAACGTTATAGGGTAGGCCACCACCGGGCCGTGGTTAAAGTTTCATGGGCAGTGGGTCATACAGCATTATACCGAAACCACCGAAAGATAGATATATTTTCGGTGGCCTTGATTATACTCTGTAGCGGCTGTACAGAAAACTCGAATGCGCCGAAGAAACTTCGGCGCCTTTTTTTTTACTGGAAGGGAGTCCTAGATGATATAACAGATTCCCATCTGAAAACGCTGGCAGAATCAATGCACGTTTCCCTAAAAGCGAAAGAGAGCCTGTTTATGAATTTCGAGAAAAGAATCCATAACTGGCTCCCTAAGCAAACTAGTCAAAGAAGGAAAAAAAAATATAGAAATCCTCAGGGATGACTTTGGTCTTCAATGAGAAAAGTTTTTTTGTTTGAAGATAAACAAGGAGTGTCTGCAGTAGGAGGACGTTTCTTCTATTTCTTTGTTTTTGGAGTGAGGAGTGGTTTTTCTGTTTTGCGATTCTAAAACGAACCTTTTCCGAGTTCAAAAAACGTATTTTCTTTACGCTCTCTGATACGATGGGAGACCCAGCCCTCGTACAAGCCAGAAGGAAAATTAATTAAAGGATGAAAGACGTCTTTTTCCCTTGCTTTTTTTTTTTATTGGTTATGTTTTCAGGAAGCCTTGTTTTTTCATATAAATAGACTAATGGTCGTTTTTTGGCTATTGCTTCACTTTTAATAGTCTTTAAATGTTTTTAATTGTGTATGGTGAAGATAAGGGAAGATGTCTCTTCGAAAGACAGATAAATATTTCTCAGTCGCCTGCTGGGAATTTTTAAATTTTTTTTCCTTTTATTACTTCGCACATCAGATTTATTCAGCGTTTCCTTCCGTACATAAATTGTCAGAAAATTTATAAGTTAAGTCGCAAGTTAGGTAGCGTCATCACATATTTATAACGGAATCAGGGCAACGAAGATCAGATTAATGAAGTTTGATCATCAGTTCTTCATAATGAATCGATCATTCAATGTTTGGACGGCCTATTTTCGGGTGTTGTTTGAAGTCCCCTGATAGCATCAAAAGTTGAACCTCTATCCGATCAAACTCTCGTAATACCTCTCTCGTTCTGCTGCGCGATCGACCTCAGTTTGGAGAGAGAGAGAGAGAGAGAGAGAGAGAGAGAGAGAGAGAGAGAGAGAGGGGGATGGGATGTGGTGGTTGTTTAGGATTCGTTGTTAAAATTAATTGTTCATGCTTGGATTTATCATTTAATGAAGTATTATTTCTATTTTTAAGCATGGGTGTTTGATCTTTATTGTTTCTGTGCATTGATTTCATGTAATATTCTATGTTTTATCACTAAAATGCAATTGCCTCCGTCTTTCCTACAGCCATGCAACACGATCTAAGTATATTATTTTTTTTTTTTCCATATTTAGGACAACTGGATGTCAAGTTGTTTACTATAGCCATTTTTCTGCTTCGGATTGGAAATCTAGCAATTTTCTCCAGTTTCCCGTGTTTGCAGAGTGCACAATCCTCCGATCTCTCTTCCTTCAAGAGGCAAGTCTTCTGTTTCAATGATCGAAAACGCCATATTGTCTTTTTCTCCTGTTTCGTGGAGCCAGGCTATGTTTGGCTATCTCTTTTCAAAAGCTCTTCTCTTGTCATGAAAGAAATTGACCTTTGCGTTCTGTTCCACTTGAACAGCAAATGGTTGTGAGTATAAAATGACAGGCATGGATGAAATATTAGTCCAACCATCTATTTAGTTTTCATTAATCTTGGTCACATGTGGCGTTCATTTTGTTGTTTTTTCCCCCTCTGTGTTTAGGAGCAGGGCATGAGCCGGTGGTAGCGAATGGGCAAGCTAATCTGACAGCAACATTCGTCTGCTTTCTCTGACATTCCAAGGAATTTTTATTTTTTTTTATTATTATTGACGAAAACAAAATTGCAACATAAAACGTTTATTTCACGAAGCATTGGCATAGGTTTCGGTAATCAAGTATGTTTGCGATTGTGTATGTTTGTTTTTGAGTACGTTCACTGCTTTTCAGTGACGTGAACTATCTCCCGCATGAAATAAACAAAAGCATATTTTTCGTTATTTGATTATTTTCAGTTGCACGTTGGATCTAGATACCCTTACCCCCTTCTTCCACCTCCCCTCCCCCCAAAAAAATCTACCTTATTCGTTATGTGATTTCAAAGGAAGCCGTGCACATCAAATACTGCTGTAACTTGCGCCAACAAAAAGTTGTTCGGTAATTTTAGCTTGATTGGAAAAAAAAATATTTACTACACTGAACGTAACATGTGAAGTGAGTGTATTCCATCTCTTGTGTTTTGATTTTTTTATGGCAACACTTTTGAAAATTAGAAACCTCTCAAGAACAATAAACTCACTTAATATATGTATAAAAAGTTTAAATCCAATAAGCGTGGCACCCAGATACTTATTGCGGGAATTTATGAATTGTTCCGGTCTTGCTAAAATTACAATTAATTTTCTTCAGTGATAGAGGTCTTCCTTTTATCACTCTGCGTGGTATGAGAAGGGGGTCATAAATCTTTTTCCATAAATCTTTTTTTTCAGGCGACATATTCTACCTTGAGGAGTTAATGACATCATTATTCGCCATTATAAGGCACTGTAATGACTGCATGAGTGAGGAATGTAGTTAAGAACGAAATAAGAAAATAATATGAAGCGTAGTTGGCAATTTATGACGCTGTGAAGTACGTACATTATGTCAAAAGGCAATCGGTAAGGAAAAATTATCCTTAAAGAAGAATTTTTCTTATACGATTTTTTTTTGTCGCCCAGGATATGATTAAATGTCATCAGATAATGAAAATATTTGAAAGGTTAGTAAAATGTGCCTAAGGTACTCTGCATTTTTAGGAATTCTAAGAATTTTGTACCTTTAAAAATGACAATCGTCTGAACAGATTCTTTCTATAGTTTTGGTTTTATTTGCTTTTTTCCTCACAGTTGCCTGTAGCCTACTGCTAGAGTGTATTTTAAGGTGACGTCAGAACATAGTTCAGAAAAATGAACAAACCAGGTAACAATGCTTTTACGAGGAAGACACGAGTTTATCTGATGATATTATATGTCGGAAACTGAGATTGAAAACACTCGTGCTTTATTGACGTGGTTAAGTATTATTCTTAATGAAATGACTTGAAAAAGTTTTTTTAATGATATTTTTCACATATCGTAATATTGTAAAGATCATTTTAAGCCATTTCACTTCTTAAATAGGACCCCCTACCCCTGAAACCATGGCTAACCAAACGTAGGTTTATCGAATTGATATGAAGGTTATGCTGTTCGTACAAGGAATTCTGATTCAACTACGCGAATTCCTCTTTCGTATTCACAAGCCGTAGACTGCAAACCTTATTTGCATCCACGGAGTTGCTATTTTGGGGGAAAAGAGACCCTTTGGCTCTCTCTCTCTCTCTCTCTCTCTCTCTCTCTCTCTCTCTCTCTCTCTCTCTCTCTCTCTCTCTCTCTCTCTCTCTCTCAGGGTCGATTGCAGCTCAGAACTGCATGAAATAGAGTCAACGACAATATAAGTACAACTTTTGACGCTGTACAATGTATATACTGTATATAAACATTGTACAATACTGTACAATGTATATATATATATATATGTATATATATACATATATATATACACATGTATACATATATGTATATACAGGTATATACATATATATATATTTATATATACATATATGTGTGTGTGTGTGTATGTTTATGTGAGCGTATATATATATATATATATATATATATATATATATATATATATATATATATATATATATATGTGTGTGTGTGTGTGTGTGTGTGTGTGTGTATATAAATGGCTGTTGTGTGTGCGCGCTGCGAGCACAGGGTAGTACTGAGTAAGAACCATCTGAATTGTGACATCTATTTGCTTATATGAACGTGAATTCGGCTTACTGTCCTGTACTGTGTCATTTGTTAACTGTTAGGCAACTCACCTTTTGAGAAAAAATACTTCTGCTTATGCCCTTTCTGCAATAAGTGTCACAAGGATGACTAATTGCACGGGTTATATGCCAGGCTCCAGAATTCTCTACCAGCTACTGTCTATCTTGTCGTAGATTTTTCTGTTCTTTAATAATTCTTCTCTTCTTTGATAACTGGGTCTGCCGAGTCCTTTTTTTTCGCCCTTCTTTTTCTAGCTTTGTCCATGTCCGGGTTAGAAGAGGGCATCAGGTTTCCTGATCCATGGGCCTCTGAATTTAGATGGAACAGTTATTCGTAATTGAGAAATAATTGGTTTTAATTTGCTTATTATGTCGGTTTTATTCAACATTGAATAGGAAACCACCCAGTACTCCGTACTCAAATGGTTCTCTCTCTCTCTCTCTCTCTCTCTCTCTCTCTCTCTCTCTCTCTCACACACACACACACTCGCGCGCGTGCGCATTCAGAGCGACAGTCAGCTGTGCTGGGAGTATCCTTTAATGGAATTGGTGCTTCACTCAGGTGGAAATTGCTGCATTTTGTCCCGGCACAAAGCGTTGGGTGTAATTAACCTTTTAATAAGCTTTTTAAATTTTAATTTAGTCGCCGGAGCAGAGCAGTGCAATAGTGGTGTACTCGGATTTCCTTTATTTCACATGCTTTATATTTTATTTGCATATGTTTCTGCATAACCCCTTCATTTTCTCTATATTTATTCGGTAATGCCGAATTTGCTCTGTGGTTTTTCCTATTGCTGTTTCTTTATTTCGTTTCTTGTGTATATTATTTATTGCAATTCAAAGGGTATTTTGGTCGATTTTCACCTTCTTGCTGTGAAGCAGTTGGGAACCAATGGCATTACTGGCCCAATTCTTCTTAAGAGCTTCCCAGTAACTGAATCACAGCAGTCAATGCTGTTTTAGCCTGAAGATGGGACCTACGAGCTGTGGGCGATTGTATTTTTTTTTCCATTTTTGGGGTGTCATATATATATGTATAAATATATGTATAAATATATACATGTATATATATAATGTAATATACAGTATATGCATACACACTCGCACACACACATCCGTGTGTGTGTGTGTGTGTGTGTGTGAGTGTGTGTGCAAATTGTTCTTACTCTATGCCTTTTTCCCCTTTGGAGTTGGCGACGCAATATGTGTTCAGCCTTTTGGTTTCTCAACAAGTATTTAGGGTGTGAGGTTGCCAGTCCCATACCCTCATAATTATATGTATTGGTCATAAGGCTAGCAAACATACTAGACGGGAATTGAAAGACTAACATCTACTGGAACCACCTCTCTCTCTCTCTCTCTCTCTCTCTCTCTCTCTCTCTCTCTCTCTCTCTCTCTCTCTCTCTCTCTCTCTCTCCTCTGCTTTGCCTTGTGCATTTCCGTTTTGATATGTTGTCTTACTTTTTGTAGGATTTGGATATGTCTATCCAACGTTGATTTTCTCTCTCTCTCTCTCTCTCTCTCTCTCTCTCTCTCTCTCTCTCTCTCTCTCTCTCTCGTACATTCACATCTTGATATTCATTTTAGCTATACGCAAGTGGATTAGAGAGTATCAGCTTCCGATTTATTTGGGATTCCGTTTCCAATCAGAGGAGACCCAAAGTCCAAATCTCCAGACTGGTATTATAAAACCGGGAATTCCCTTTATGCTTTATTTTCCCTGGATCTTTATGTTATGGTAACCTTTAATAATCGAGCTCCCTTTTTTCATTATTTACTTGCATAGGGAAAGTATGTTATAGATTTTCCTTAAAATTGTGTAGGTAAATTATGTGGAATTCAGGTTGTTCTCTCTCAGTTATTCTGATACTGTAAACATATTCTTCAATGATTGATCCTTAAATATTTTTGGAAAAAATGAGACCTGCATGTTCAATTTTGGATTGTTCTCTGTAATTAATTTTATTAATAGTGATATTGAGCTATTGTTCGTCAATTTTTTTTTTAAGTATTTTGAATATTTATAACATTTCGATAACTAAGAATTTCAGTAGTGATAATAACAGTGAAAATTCCACTGTCTCTTCCACATTTTATTGATTTTCTTATTCTAACAATAGTTTTCATTACAAATAATTTTAGTATTTATATAAATGGTGATACCTTTTGACAGCTGTTGTCGCATAACTTTTACTACAAAGTCCCGGCAATTAAAAAGAGCAGCAGCAGAATTACTACTACTACTACTACTACTACTACTACTACTACTACTACTACTACTACTACTACTAATAATAATAATAATAATAATAATAATAATAATAATAATAATAATAATAATAATAAAACCTTTCAAAATACAAGCCAAGTGAAAGGGGTCGCATAGGCTTAGGCCTGGTAAGTGAAACGTCAGCGACCACGCCCAATTTAGCAAATCCTTCCTCGGAGACCATTGGCAGCACAACCCCGAATGGCAAAGGGCTGGCCCAGTTGATTAATTGCAGGAATTTCAAGAACCGACGGTATTGCCTCTCACTGTGCCTAACTCTTGTCGTTATTCATATGTTTTTCCATTCAACATCGTGGTGAAGTTAATTTATGGAATACTGGTGTCCGCATTTTTAAATAATGGTTTTAGGTAATTACTTAGTAATTTATTCATCTTCTTAGTGATCTACTTCACGGTAAATTTTTTTTCACCATTATTCTGAGATATTTTTAAACATCTTGTAATGTCAGTTAATGAATTAATTATAAACTTTGGGAGTCATTGCATTAGAAATTTTATGAGAGTAAAGTCTTAAGGAAATAATTCTTCCATATCCCCCCTTTTTATAATTAATCTCTCTCTCTCTCTCTCTCTCTCTCTCTCTCTCTCTCTCTCTCTCTCTCTCTCTCTCTCTCTCCATAACCATATAATTTTTGTCTGATGGATAAACCTACTGGTGATTCCGTATATCAGTGAAGTTTAGCTCTTTTTGTGAATTCAACAACCATTAATATAAAGTTTATATAGATAAATTATGAAAAATATATTATTGTGATGCTTGTCTCAAAGGGAATATTTATTACCTTTTCCTCTGATGTTAAACTGTTCAGTATATATCGTTTTTAAGGTGTAAACAATAGGTAGATCACACACACATATATATATATACATACATATAGTATATGCAGAATCTATTGGCCACTTTTTACCAGATACGGATGTAACTGTAATGGCCACAATGCCCTCTCGTGGTCAGGTCGGCAGCGTGTTTCATATTTCTTGCTCTGTGATCTAAATGCATTGTGGCAATTACAATATATATATATATATATATATATATATATATATATATATATATATATATATATATATATATATATATATATATATATATATATATATAAAATTTATATATACATATACATATATATATAATCACATATACACACGAATATGTATATATATATATATATATATATATATATATATATATATATATATATATGTGTGTGTGTGTGTGTGTGTGTGTGTGTGTGCGCGTGCTTATGTATGTGTATTTATGCATCTTTTACATTATGAACGTTCCTTGCAATGCAGTGACATTGATGGTGCAAACTACCCACAAATCTTTAATGTTCTCATGTAACTCTGACGACACTGATGGCGCAGACTGCATGACCCAATAGCTGACAGAAAGTGGAAGCCTCACATTATTCTTCATTAGGGAGGTATTCGTGAAGTTATTACACTTTCAGTAAAGTAGTGGGATGGGTTCTTCGTGTTACGCAGAAAAGAATGATTTAAGAAGGTTTTCTTGGTATCGTCTCTCTTTGTGCATTACTTAAGCAATACTGCAATGCTGAGATTAGGATTGTTTGATTGAATCACCAACAAAGCTGGCGTGTGGAACATAAGTGGTTATCAGTGCTGAGAAATAAAGAATTAAGAAGTGACGTGCTACGGAACTAGAAATATTCATTTGCTAGTAATGACATTTTGGAAGTAAATTGCATGTCGTGAGTGTAGGCACAGTTCTCGGTTTGTTGAAAAAAAATTAAGTAAATCGCTTGCAGTTGAAGCGGTAAAAGTCGAAACAGATTGTGGAAATATAATTATTAGTAAGAAAATGTACTAGGAGACAAATATATCCAAAATGAGTTCAAAGGCACACACGCAGTGAGAATATGTTAGTGAAAACAGATAGCGAGAGAAATAAATTTCCTGAAACGGGGACGTAAATCATTTGGATGACATAAATAAATTCTTGGGAATTTAGTGACTATTCCTCGGGAAGTGTGAAGGGAATGGCGCAGGATTCAAGCGTTGACGGATCATTGTTTTCAATTTTGACTTAAGCAAAATCCTAATTTGAAGGAACCAGTAAGATACATTTAAAGGAACAGGAGTTCTAATGGTAACAGATAAGTTTAGGGATGATGCAAAACAAATCTTAGGTAGTTTACAGGTTGATTTTAAAAGAAATGGTGTAATTTGACAAGAGTTTGGAAGTAATTAGGAATGAAAGGTGGAATAGAATCTGAAAGCGAGGCAGAAGTTATTCAGACTGTGGAAAGTAGGTATTAGGTGTTCTTATATTAACATAAAAATATAGACTTCAATGAACATTAAAACGGCCGCTCCAAGACAGTGTCTGTAGCAGCATAAAATAAATTATTGGTGTAAAATTATATTCAGATGCACTTTTCATGTAAAAATGTAAATAGCTTATACGGGTACATGTGCAAATGGAAGAATTTAGAGGGGAATGCAAGTTGACTGCAGTGACCTTTGCCAATAAATCTGTCAGTTTTTAAACTTGATCCAAAGGGAGTTTTAATTAAAAGTTTAAATGGATATAGATGTAAGGTTTATAAAAGCTTTGAAATAAAACTTAAAGTGAACACCCGTTAGTAATCTTTGAGAGAGAGAGAGAAAGAGAGAGAGAGAGAGAGAGAGAGAGAGAGAGAGAGAGAGAGAGAGAGAGAGAGAGAGAGAGAGAGAGAGAGTCGATCAATGCAAGAGGGATGTTTATTAGCAGATTTCTCTAATTGAACGACCATAAAAACGCTCTTTAGAATGGAGCTGGTTAAGTGATTCAGGAAACCCAGGAAAGCAGAGTATTCTAATATACTGGAATTGAAACAAGATCAGGTTATTATTATTATTATTATCATTATTATTATTATTATTATTATTATTATTATTATTATTATTATTATTATTATTATTATTATTACTGAAGGACAATTCCTGAACATGGCTGTCTTAGATACGAGTAATATTTTGCCTGTTTCATTGATCAATGTATCCTCCCCCCCCCCTCAACCTAGGACAGAAATGATTACCGGTGCTATAGATGATTTTATCGCACCAGAAAAAATTCACAACGGGATATTTTATAATCTTGTGGCAATATACAGAAATATTATAAGCTAGTTCAGAGATATTACCTGATTAGATTTGCCGTTACATCTGTTCATGTATTAAAATAGTCCTGTTTCTGTTTGTACTCATTTAATAAGATTGACTGTATTTCCTTCCAGGTATGTGTGATCGATTCGCTTAGTTCCGGACTGTCGAGGTGGTATTCAATACAAGAGGACCAACTGTAGTGAGTATCTGTCATAATAGGTGTGACTGAATGCACCGAGGTAGTGATGTGTGTGGTTGAAATAGTATTTATCTTTGCTATATGTTTTATTTACCATTTATCTTGTTGTTCATATTATTATCATTAAGACTGCATAAAAACTTATTTTTCTCGAGATGCTTCCTTTGTGTACTGTACTATGAAAACCCATTTTGACACCAGTATTTCTTTGCAAAACCGAGGGCCTTCCATTAATATTTTTTATATCGTGCAAGAAAAGATTTTATATGTAAAAGAAGAAAACTGATGATGGGATCTCAGAGAGTTCAAAATTTAAAATTTAGTTAACTAAAGGAGTTGCAATGGATTATTGGAAAAGAATTTCGCAAAAAGTATTTGCTGAAATAGCAGATAAGTCAGTGATTGTATTAAAAAAATAAAACTTGAGTTATGGAACTCAGAGTTTATGAACTAATTAGCATGATAAAAGGGTGCTAATATCGCCTGATGAGTAAAAAAAAAAAAACACGGCATTGCATTATTACCGCGAACATAAGTTATGTTTTTACCACCTTGTAAGTAGAGAATATGACCCAGGTGCAAAAAAAAAAATAAATAAATAAATAAAACAGGGTTTTCCAGTGACATCTTTTAAGTAAAAAAATTAGGGAATAGGTTTTTTTTTTACAAATAAAAACGATGCCGGTTTATTTGTAATATCATCTTGCGTGGGGAAAAAAATCAAATTTTATTTTATCAACGACAAATAAAAAAAATTATTTCACCTTGCTAGCTGTCTCGTTAAATGAAATACTTTCCTAAAAATGATCCCATCTTGTGCTACTTAATTCCGCAAGGGGAAGAAGGGTCATTAAATTGAACTGCTCCTAAATCGTCTCATAAAACACCTTTAATTTATTACCCCGGTGTTGATAATTAATGTCAGGAACTTAGCGATTTAGTTACTCCAATTAACGGCTCTAAAGAAGTACTTCTAGTTGAGGAATATAGGTAAACAAGGGTGGTTTGATGAAACAAAATAAAGTAGATAAAATTTTAAAACTAAATGTCAATAGCGAGAATTTTGAAAAAATACGGCAGGTAGACAGAAAACGTTTGGGGAAATAAAGTTAGGTAGAAAAACAGAATTGAAGGAATAAGTGGGATAATATAGGTAAAGAGAACGAGTTAAAAGGAATAGATTTGTATATTAACCCGTATGAAAAATGGAGTCAAGTGTTTACAGATCAAAGAACTTGACGTTTTACGATCTCGAATTAGCCACTGCAGAGGACCTTCGGTTGTAAACACTTAATGTAAATTCCCATGAATCAGATGCTCTTCAAGTTATAAACTCCAGAATTAGATACTCATAAGTTAAAATGAATACTTGACGTAGTGAAAATATCTCGTCGTTATAGTAATTAATTGTCGAGTTTAAGAGAACTCGTTTATTTTATTAATCA